>NC_047519.1:17474245-17553014 GCF_902827115.2 Pseudochaenichthys georgianus | reverse complement strand
ACTTATTGACGTCAACTTGCCCAGGAAGAAAACATTGAAAAAGAGAAATGTCCAACGAGGCGTTCTGGGGCAGCACAGACAGGTCTTTTCTGTGTTAGAGTGTACTCGCTACAGGGTGCACTTTGAGGGTGTGTGACTCTGCAGACCGTCTACATGCAGAACAACCTTCAGAACACAAGGGGACGGGTCAGAACCGGAAAAGCATGACATGGGACCTTTAAGGGAGTAAATTATACTCACACTTGGCCTCAGTTGTAAAGAGGAAGATGCATTCACATGAGGAATCACACAACACCAACCATTGTTAATCCTCCACACGTACCGCCTGAACCACAGACACATCTCATGCCTGCATGTTCCGGCAGCTCGACAGGGTTTCAGCATTTTCATGGCAATGTTTTTGTTTGAACCACTGAACATTCAGTCTTACGGCTCTCATCACACTCTTTTCTTCTGACAGCAGGCACGTATCAGCAGAGAGTCTGATAAGCACATCTGTCCTGCATTCAAACAGCAGAACCTGTTAGTGAGGAGCTAGAGATAAACATCCAGGAAGTCAAAGGCCCAGATACTGCTTTCAAGAGTGAGCCGAATCGACTTCATAAGGGAACACAACCTCTATCACAGCCTCCAGTGACGATGGCTTAAGAGGGTTTCATCCAAACAGTAAGGCATGGTTCAACTTGAATACATATAATACATGTGAACAGGAAGGATACAATGTTGCTTAGCAACAAGGACACCTTTCTACTTGGAACACCGGGGGAAATATGAAATGACTTATTTGTTGACATATAACACAGAGACACACTCGAGGTGTTTCTTTACTGTGAGACATACGTTGAGATATGGTACTATGCACAAGGCAGAACAATGACGCTGAAGGCATTGTGGGTAGAGTCGTACAAGTATAGATCTATCTATGGTATTGATGCAATATCTAAGAATGAAATATTCATGTCATGTTAAAAATAAGTCAAAGATCACTGTTAGCATGCATTGTGTTGTATAAGTAACACTGTCTATGAATGTATATGTTTCCCTATGCAATAAAACGGCAACAATTAAGTAACGTAATTGTTGCAGTTTTAAACATTGGGTAACAAATTGATATAAAACTACTTAAAAGGTTCAGTTAAATATCATGCATTGGGTTCAAATAGGTGATTGTTACGTAATTTGCTGTAAGTTAGGATGTTATGTACGTGATGTTAGTTCAGTTCCGATGTGTGTGTGTTCGTGGTGTGTGTGTGTGTGTGTGTGTGTGGTGTGTGTGTGTGTGTGGTGTGTGTGTGGTGTGTGGTGTGTGTGTGTGTGTGTGTGTGGTGTGTGTGGTGTGTGTGTGTGTGTGGTGTGTGTGTGTGTGTGTGTGGTGTGTGTGTGTGTGTGTGTGTGTGTGTGTGTGTGTGGTGTGTGTGTGTGTGTGTGTGTGTGTGTGTGTGAGAAACACCTGTACAGCGCTGTGGTGAGCACAGTGAGTGTCTCTCAAACGAGAAAAGGCCTTGGTTGTTCTGGCAACTGCAAAGCTTCACAGAGCACGAGATGTAGAGATCAGCAGAGAAGGAAATCCTCTGCTGTGGTTCTGCTCTCCGTCATATGTATACTGCTGTCACATGATGTTAATGTGGACATGAAGGTATTACGACTGACAAGACGACCAGCAGAGAGCGATCAGACCATTTTAAAGGGTGAGTTCACCCACATTACACACACTAACACACACACTAGACTATTTCTAGGATAGGGATAGTAAATCAATAAAAACCCCATGGGAATTAAATTCTTACACATACTGTTACGGTTCAAAACGTAACGTCATATACTATGTAAAATAATCTCCACGGCCAAATCCCGCCATTGGTCCTGAAAAACGTTATTTTGTTTTATTTGGTTAGTTCAGGGTCTTACTGTATGTACACTCTAGTAAGCAGCAAACACATATTTCAATGTTGTTAATGTTGTAATGTTAATGTTAATACAAAATGTAAGAAAGTGTTTAGATATTAAATAAATAATTTGTTTTGTTTATAAGCATCTATGATGTAATTTACACACATTTCATCCAAGCACCAATCCTAAAATAATCCACGATAGCTGCCTTCAACTCAGTCTGCCCAATTTATCTATGTAGCCTTTAGCAACCAGCCATCTAATCTGGAGCCAAGCTTGTTGCTAACTTCCAGGCTAACACTTTTAGCACGTTGCAAACAAGACAGAGGACCTTAGGCTTGGAAATATTCTTATTCACAGAGTTATCTTATCTTATAATTAGATATGTGTTCAACAAATATCACTCTCATGTCTGAAATGTATCTATAGCTAAAGTATGGTTAGCTTAGCATAACAACTTTAAACTAAGCCAGCTGCATGCTGGCCCTTCCTTTATATTAATTTCCTATACATTCTTATTCTCTTCCTGTGGAGGAAGTGTGTATAATCAAAGATACATTTAGTTTGAGCCACATTTAATCCACAGAGCTTTCCACAACTATTCGATAATGAAAGCAATACTATCAACTGCCAATATTCTCTACCAACACTTTCAGAATTTTTGAAAATGGTGACAATTAGTATTTTTGTGTTGAACTGTTTTTGAGGATAGCATGAAGCTTAAAATAAAGGGTATTTATTAAATATTATGTAACTTAGTTTGCTTTTAACGGGGGGGGGGCTTGAGAGGGTTTTAATAGAGTCACACATCCAAAATATTGGATTTCACAGTTATGTAATTGCCAGTCCAATGGATTTCTAGGCCCTATAAACATATATTTAGACACAATGACTTGTCCACGAAATATTATGAAGGAATTAGGGTATTTAAAATATATATATATATATATTTATCTTGAAAATTACACATTTCTAGTGGACAGATGTTGATAGACTTTTAGTATATTATTGAGGACACCTAATTCTACACAAAACTGTTTAGAAACCTTTTGTTGACATTTCTTTGGGGTAATGTTTTTTTTCCATTATGCAGCCTCCCATTAAAGGTGGGGTAGGTAAGTTTGAGAAACCGGCTCGAGATACACTTTTTGTTATATTCCATGGAATGCTCTTATTATCCCGATAGCAATGAATATCTGAAGTGACAAAAAATCCATAAAAAAATGTAATCTGTGGAAGCCGTAGTACTGTAAAAAGCACGACCAATCATCTGAGCCGGCCCGGCTAAAGTAACTGGATGGCCTACCTGCCTGTCAGCCTTCCATCTGTGCACAAACTTATCTCGTGCCCTCATTGGTCATGTGCGCGTTCCTGTGTGTTGGAGGGGGGCTCTGGAAGGAAGTGGCAGATTTCTTCTGGATGTGAATTTTCAAATTCTACCGCACTCAAACTGGTTTCTCCAAAATTACCTACCCCACCTTTAAGAAAACAAAAAAGGTTGCTTCCCCAAATCTAACAAAGCTTTTAAATTAAAAGATTTTACAGTATAGTGGATGAATGTGCTTTTATACTTTCATTTCAAATGTCTTTTAGATTGTCTACCACTTTAAACAGGACAATCATTGTAACAGTCTGGTGAAATGCAAACACTTTGTAAGAATGTGATGACATTTAAAAGAGAGCGAATGAATCACTTGAGGTGTTTTCCTCTCCTAAAGCGGGTGTACTATAGCACTTGGGAAACAATCTCCCCAAGCTCAACTCAAACAGCGCGTCAGTGTGTCTCCAGCCAGTCAGGAGGAACAATGTGATGTGTGTGAGAGAGGAGAGCCTGGGAGGGTCGGAGTGTTTACAGAGGAACCCTCTCCGCACCACTTTCATTTCCTCAGCTAGGAAACTGCTGCTGCCTGTCTGCTGTTCTGCTCTGATTCATATTGGAACACGTCATAAGAATGTCCTTGTTTTGATATACCAAATACGTTCATAACAAAGTTGCAGTACATTAGAACATCCAGAATCATGTTTATTGACTTTCTAGGATTGACTTCATATAAATTATCTTCTGCTGATCTGTCAATCAAAAAGCTCCCATGGTTATTTATGTATGTGCCAACATCGGTGTAGATGAAATGTTCCCCATGGCAGCACATCTAAACAAGACGTATGGGGATATCAGTCTCCGCACGGATATGGGAATCATGTTCGCTCTGGAGACGCTGGTGTTCCTCCAGAGATGTGAGCAGCATCACCACAGTGAGTGTTTCCAGGTCTGCTGAATATGTTCCTCGAGCTGAGCACAATGCTACAAACAAGTGGAAGTCAGATAACATTATAAAAACATGCACTGCTTCTCAGCTCAAGGGCTGATGAGTTATACCACAGAGGGGGTTTGGTTTTCTTTCCCATTTGTTTGTGTATCGTCAGCAGCAATAACGCAGAATAGTTATTATAGAATAGTAATTCTGCGTTATCATAGTTCACAACTCAACTATCCCCACAATGCATTGCCTGGCCATCGAGCAGGCGTATGATGACGTCGTCATTTTCACGTCCTTTGATTGGATTGTCAGCGCTAGCAAACACTAGTAGCGGTAGCGAACTGCTAGCAAACGGAATCTGTAGTGACCTTAACAACCTGCACAAGGTCAAATATTTGAGTCTACATTTCAAATGGCTGTCAGAGGAGGAGACGTGTATTTGGTGAAGCTAGCAAGTCTGTCGCAGCCGGGGAAAGGGTTTGTCCGCCAACTTCAATTCATGAACTACAGCGGCACCTTGGCTCACAGCCTCCGAGGAGCGCACACTGTATTGCTGGGAATGATATTCACAACTGATCGACTTGGTGTTTGCTGCCATATACGTTTGCAAACCTTAGTTGTCTAACCAAGGCGGCAGCGAGACACAAAGCATGGCTGTACCAGGTTCTTTGAAAACCTTTTGGTAAACCAGAGTGGATCTACCCTTAGCAAAAAAATCTATAAAATCCTATAGAATCCTATAGAATCTTGTAGAAATCTATAGCATGTTATAGAACATAGTCGTATTTGTAATACATGCTAAAGAATTCTATAGAATACTATAGAAATCTCTAGATCATTCTGTAGAATACTATAAATGTGTACTTTTCTATAAACTTCTATAATTAAAACTATAACAATCTAAAGAATTCTATAGGACAGAACCGACTCATGACATATCTGTAGAAATCTATAGAAATCTATAGAAATGTGTAGAAATCTATAGCATTCAAAGAAAACATGCATGACATTTTCTCTCTGATGCAACCTATACTACATTCTATAGAATTCTATAGAATTATATAAAACTCGTCTTTAAATTGGAATAGAGAAAATCATAGTAATCTACATCATTTTGTGGAGCTGAGCTGCTTTGCAAAAGCTGTATGGGTCCCTTTGAAATCTTTACAACTGTATACTGGATTATGTGCCCAATTAAATTATGTAACCTATACATAACCATATACAACCATACAACATATTGGAATGGAACTCTAAACTGAATGAATGTCACTGTCCTTGTAATCTGATGTCAATGCTCCAGAATTTCTGTGACTGCATCTGTATGTATACATTGATCACTTTTGTTATGTAACTAATTATCTGTTACAACTGGAGATTAAAGCTAAGTGACATATAACAATATCTATTGTTAGTGTGAGTCTGTTATAAACAACTCATTGGAGTCTGCAGTACTCTACTCTGTTTTGCAGTCTATTATATACTGTAAAAAAAGATCGTAATTTTACAGGAAATAACTGTAAATGTTTATAGTAAGTATCATGTTTTTTTAAATAACTTGCAAAATCCTGTAAAATGGCAGATATTAACTATAAATTAACAACCCAAAACATTATTTTCAGTATTTTGACAATAACCACAAATAACGTTTATTTCCTTTTTTTTACAGTAAATTTACTATATAATATTTACAGTATTTTTGCACTTTCAGAAAATAAATGCAGATGTACGTCAAATAAAAAGTATTATCTGTAATTAAATATGTAACTCGTAATATAAAAGTGTATTACTATTATAAGACTTTAAGATTTTCTTTGTAATTTTAAGGTAATCATAAAACTGTAAAAAAAAGCGTCAACTAAAAAAAACGTAAAATGTAATTAAAACCTTTTTACATACATAATTTTCTCAATATTCGATTGAATCCACCACAAACACAAAATATCCAATGTTGAAACAAAAGTAAATAAATATGTTCTCATTAAATTCCTAACTTACTATATTGTAAACATCTACAGTTGACAATATCATTAAAACAAATTAAAATGATAGAAAGTGGAGACATTTCTGCAGGGAGGATCAAGGTTTAAAACACACACTGTTATTTACTCAACAAGTCACAGTTATCCTTGTTTTATTTATGTTGCTGTTCTTTTTTCTCCCATTGGTCAATACACAGTAATAAGCCTTAGTTTTACAGTATAATGTATGGTTTTCGGATTCTGGCCGACAGCCAGAGCTACGGCAATTGAAATAGAATTCAGCCAAAACACGGCAGACAAGTCAGGCATGTTTGGAATGAGTCCACAACACTCCTGATTGGTTAATATAAACGTCATCGAAGAAACCTGCCAATGAGAACTGTCCGCGCCTGTCATTCACATTTGAAACACAGTTTGAGTGGGTCTCCTCCTGCAAGCTACAGCTGTCTGTCTGTATGTCTGCTGCAGGATTTTATGGATTTATATCGGGATCGTTTTTTAAATATGAGCATCGGGACGTCAACAAAGAACAGAAGACTTGAGATCTGGTGAGTCCTGCAACTGTAATGGAGTTAAATATGTATTTAGATAATCCTTAGTTTGTGAATGTTTTATTTTTTATTTAAGGTTACATTTCTTCTTCTAGTTAGCTGAGTTTCTTCCCGTTAAGTTGGTATTCATCATTAATAGGTTGTTAAATGTTAAGAAGCCCTGACATGCTGTTTCTTGCAAGATGTTGCGCCCGGAAAACCTGGCTTAACAGGTGGCTGCTAACGTTAGTTTACAGCTTATTGCAGTGCTGCCCCCACCCTCTCGTCTCCAACACGGGAGAATTACACATAAACATGCAGCGGGGTGTCACAATGTTGTCGCCAAGTTTAATGTAAAGTTTCACAGCTTTCTTATAGCGGAATCTAGTTTGTTAATGTTCAGTAACAGCTAGCATAGCATAAACAGCTAACCGCTAACGTTTGGCTAACTTGCTAGTTAGCTCTGCTCTATATATTACAAGCTAACATGACTAGCTAATGTCACACTGTGTGAACTAAAATACTTGTTGTATTACTACATCATACATGCTTGGTCCAAATCACTGCTAAAATTAATTATTTTTGAAAATGTATAGTAAAGAAACACTCAGCCATGCATGAAATAACATAGCAAAAAGAATACGGGTAATGTTTGACCCATGTTGTGCCTTAGAAGTGTAGTGATACAAACATGATTTTTATTCAAAAAGTAAGAAAGGGAAAAATACAAATTGGTGTTGATCCAAAACAGGTTAATTGAGGAATACCTGGAATCCTGAATGGTTAAAGTAATTTATTGCAAAGATATTTACAATTAAAACTAATTCGGGTCACTTTTGACACATGTTGGTTGTATGGTGTTGTGTAAGAAAGGGTTAACATGACGGCTGTGATGTTCACTCTTTTGACAGAGCACCAGTGGACAGCGAGGACTATGGAAGAGAAGATGTGATGGCTTTGTGTGGAAAGCTGCTGACGCCAGCCTGTGTCCCTCATCAGTCTCTCCAGGCAGCACCCAGCTATTCTTCCATCTTGGAGATGAAAAGACTTTGATATGTGAGTAATAACTAACTTGTGTCTAACATAGTATTGAATGTGGTTTAGTAAAGTATTTAAAAATACCCCACATTGTACATGTACAGGACAATCAGACCTTGTTCAACAAAGATCATAAGACAATTGTTTTGTCTTTGAGGTACAGCCGCAGCAGAGAGTCTGAGTTTGAAGAAAGCACTAACATTTTATTTAGTGTTGTTTAATCAATCAATATTTACTGGTCTTGAATTTCCTCACTGGATTACAAAATGCTTGAATCTTATTGTACAGGGACATTATGCAGATTTAATCACCTGAAGATGAAAATATAGATTCATCGATATGTACCATTTTAAGGAAATAGACTGTTATGCAGCTTTCACACCAGCGCTTTTCAGTTTCTAGCTCCGAGCGGGAGCTTTTCTGGTTCAGCTCCGGTTTCCCTTTTCAGCTCCCGCTCTGTTCACACCGCCCACTGGCGCTCCAGAGCTGCCCCTGCTGCGTCATGACGTCACCGTTTACATCGCTGATTTGCTCCCCAACGGCAGCTCACAACAACAACAACTGCGTCGGGTCGATGATCGTGTTGCTTTTAATCACATGAAGCCAGAATAAATTGAATAACGACTTCTCCAACCTTATACTTTTCTCCAGAGTGCCGTGGTTCATTGTTTATTAATGTGTTTCTGCAGCATTTACCGACCGCTGCAGTGCAGCTCTTCCACAGGAGTTTATTCTCCCGTTAGCTCCCGGTTAGCTCACACTGCAGCGGCCGCTCTAAAGTATCCACTGTCCGACTCACACAAGCAGCTGATGCATATCCCCAGTTCCCCTTAGCCTAAGTGAATGTGTGTCAGTCTGAATTGACGCTGTTTGGCATCACAACGCTGTTATGAAAGTTTCTCTGGTATCAAACGGGTGATGTTGGCATAGCAACCGAAGCTAAACTGACTACTTGCATCCGATAGCTGCAATAATACAAAACAACACGTCTGCTCTCTCCACAATGATCGATAACAGCGAACGGATGGTCAAAGTAAGGTACAAATAAACAGAATCACACGAAGTCTGGTTAGTGTTGCCTGACTTTATAAAGTGTGTTTATAGGCACTACTGCTTGTAGGCAGGCATGATAGTCGACCCATGTTCAGGGGAGTTGGGTTTAGTTTCCTGCACGCCTCGACGTAAGAGAGACGTAAGCGACGTCGCCTCTTAGCTCCAAAGCTCTTGCCTCTGGACTAGGGGTGCAACAACTAATCGACTTAATCGATTAAAATCGATTACCAAATTAGTTGCCAACTAATTCAGTCGTCGATTCGTTGGTGACGTCATCACGTGTGTTTTACACCCCGTTAAGCTCTAACTTTATTGGTCTTTGTATCGGTACTGGAGACATTTAAAAAAGATATGTCATGTATTATTGCTACAAAGACATTATATCGCAGTCTTAGTGTCGCCAACTCGTTTCTAATATGCAAAAAGACAAACAAATGCGTCTATGATGTATTTTCGATCTTTCTCTCCCCCGCCTGCTTGCGAGGGGGCGGGGCAGTTTACACACGGGCAGCTGCAACATGCAGCAACACACACACGTGGGAGATGGCGGAGAGAACGCGCTCCGAGGTGGTTAAACTTTACCCGACCTCGATGTGGAGAATGCTCGTTACCAAAAGTGGAATAAGAGTTTAGCATGTAAGGGTGGTAACACGAGCTATTTGTCTAAACATTTAGCAAAAGTGCTCCACATCCAGACGGAGGAATGCACCGGGTTCAACTGTCTTTCTAGTAGCTCTGTAGCCCCGTCCACAGTAACGTGTCCACGTCAGGTGTTATGTATGCTAGCAGCAACACACGGAGCTAACTACATTATACAAACATAATGATTAGAGGTAACAGAGTTATTTGCGGACTTTTGGTGACAGAGCCTTCAGTGTGGCATCCCCCACCCTCTGGAACTCTCTCCCCCCCGAAATCCGCAGCGCCCCAACCCTGGACATTTTCAAAAAAGCCCTCAAAACGCCCCTTTTTACCAAGGCTTTCCCCACTGTATAGTTAGTTTAATAGGTTTATTTGTCCGCTACTTCCCCCCCCACCCCCTTAACCTGTCTGCCTTTTTTTCCCTACTCCCCCCCCCTACCCGACTTGTAAAGCGACCTTGGGTTTCCTGAAAGGCGCTATAAAAATATTATATATTATTATTTAGTTTGTTAAAGTTTCAGCTATTCTTATATTTACAGTTGTGTCATCAGATTATTTAATACGATTTGTTAAAACACTGTTGTTTCTTTTGATGTGAAATATTATTTATTTAATTTGAATAAAAAGCAATGTTAGTTTTGTTCACAATTTAAGTTATTTCAATAATATATTTATTTTGGAATCAAGTATTCATCTTTATTGTCTTCATTGTTAGTTTCCACATGCCTAAAACAACCTCAAGCTAAATCTAAAAGTTGATGGCTAAATAAGAGCGTTTGAGAAATTGTGCAAGGCATACAGTAATAGTCCGAATAGTCGATTAATGAAACGATTAATCGACTATTATTATCGATAGATTAATCGATGATCAAATTAGTCGTTTGTTGCAGCCCTACTCTGGACCGACAATTTTTTGGAGCTGGAAATGAAGCGGATTCCGGAGCTAAGAGCCGGCGCCGCTGCGGTTTGAACAGGAAAACCCGGCGCTTTTCAGGCTCTAGCTCCGAGCCGGAGCTGAATAGGCGCTGGTGTGAAAGGGGCATTAGTGGTATTGACCGAAGCTCCACAGCTGTAGCTAGGCGCTGCTAATGAAAACTCAAGTGCTCAATTTGTTGGTTTTTCTTTATTATTAAGAATTGAGCAAGCATATCTTCCTCTTCGAAATCCCAGTTGTACTTCGCTAACACGTAGTGCCTGGGAGGGTGTGTTTGATTGTTCCCACCCTTACCTCACTTATGGACTAGGTCATGTTAGACAAGAAATCCAGTGGTTAGTTTTAGGGTCACCTCCATTGTTTTATTTTTTATTTATTCACTTTAAGAGAAAGGGATTTCAGAAACAAGTCTCACAAGTTTGTCTCGAGGTAAAATTAACAAAAGCTAACTGTTGTTAGACTATGTTCCCCCCTTCTAAACTTATGAAATAATCAATGCCCTGATAATAACATCCATCATTATGGTTTACTAATAGTTATCACTTCACTTCCTCCTCCAGCACCTGGACACAGCAGGAACCTATGCCAGGATCCTGTTTGTGGACTTCAGCTCTGCCTTCAACACAACCCTCTGGCTGGAGGCTGCGCACCATCAGGACCAACACCTCTCTCCATCAGGACCAGAACCTCTCTCCATCAGGACCAAAACCTCTCTCCATCAGGACCAAAACCTCTCTCCATCAGGACCAGAACCTCTCTCCATCAGGACCAGAACCTCTCTCCATCAGGACCAGAACCTCTCTCCATCAGGACCAGAACCTCTCTCCATCAGGACCAACACCTCTCTCCATCAGGACCAGAACCTCTCTCCATCAGGACCAGAACCTCTCTCCATCAGGACCAGAACCTCTCTCCATCAGGACCAGAACCTCTCTCCATCAGGACCAAAACCTCTCTCCATCAGGACCAAAACCTCTCTCCATCAGGACCAGAACCTCTCGGCACCTCAACAAGGCCCGCCCCCCCCACTGACACTTTACCTCAGCCACAACGCAGACTCTGCATGGAGATCACAGGATGGTAAATAATGCAATGTTTAAATATTGCTTACTGCCAATATTTTATATTCTATAATTTATTGCATTCTATTTTTTAATATAGTTCGCTATCTGTGTAGTTTTTACATTTTTTTATTTGTATGTACGACACCTCCTCATACGTGTGAACATACCTGGCAATAAACCCGTTTCTAATTCTGATCTTTTTGTCCTCTAGGTTGCACTGCCACGTCTACAGTAGCACAGAATGGACAGAGGAAACATGATTGGGCCTCAAGTTTTTTGCAGCCAATATACATTATCCTACAAACTTGGGATAGGAGGGTGAGTGAACAAGTTATCCATTGGTTGGAACCTACATCCCCATTGTTAGACGTACTAAATCCTGCACACTGCTCCTTCACATTGACAATGTGAACATATGTCGCCATTTTGCCATTTCTGTTATTTTCAGTTGAATGTTTCAAAGTAATCTTAAAAAATTCAACTTACTTTTTGTTTCTACTGTTTATAAGTATGATGTTTAAATATTAAATGCTGTATTCATTAGTTGTACTATAATTCTACAAATATTTTTAAGTTTTCAGAGTAATTGTTTCCTACAGAACATTTTGTGATGTCATTTTGTTGAACCTGTTTGATTGGAATATGTTAGAAAAAAGCTGTAAAATAACAGTATTCTAGCTCTTTAGGTTCTGTATTTATTTTAGTGTTTGATCATACAAATCTAATAAAAGAAAATGTAAAAAACTGTTTTTCTCATCAGAACTTTATTTAAGGTATTTTAATGTAACATTTTAAGACAATGGATTTTGAAAAGAGAGGAAAGTTTCCTCTAAAATATTTAAGGACAATTTCTGTATACTAATTGCTTTTGCACTTTATTTCAGTTAAAGTATTTTTACTTTAATTTTATGGTTTTTGTTTGGCAGCCTGCTGCCAGTCATTTGACCGTTTTTTCCGGTTTTTTTGCCCATAGAAGTTTTAGTGCTGTACTTTTATTAAACGTTATTGACTGTAAAAAGAGCAGATACATCTGTAAAACCTGTAAAATATTTAAGGACAATTCCCGTAAATTAATGTTATAAATTCTGCAGAACCATTTTATAGAAAACAATAGCAATGTTCTATAGATTATTTTGCAGAATCTATAGTAAAATCCATAGGTACATTCTATAGAATATTTGCCAATATTCTGCAGTATATTCTACAGATATTCTATAGAAACATCAATAGATTCTATGGAATATAGGTCACAAATTCTATGGTATTCTCCAGAACAGTTCTATAGAAAGCATCCATGGGGTTTTCTATAGGATTCTATAGACTATTTTCTACAAAAAA
The DNA here is from genome assembly GCF_902827115.2 of Pseudochaenichthys georgianus. NCBI lineage: Eukaryota > Metazoa > Chordata > Actinopteri > Perciformes > Channichthyidae > Pseudochaenichthys > Pseudochaenichthys georgianus. The sequence goes on along the minus strand of NC_047519.1, from coordinate 17,540,285 downwards.
ACCATCTACAGTGTATATTTTCTATACTATAGTATTCTATAGATTATTTCCCAGAATCTATAGTAAAACACGTAGGCAATTTCTATAGTATATCCGCAAAAATCCTGTAGTATTCTACAGAAATGTTCTATAGAATTTGTCCATAGATTTTTCTATAGATTATTTCCCAGAATCTATAGTAAAACACGTAGGCAATTTCTATAGTATATCCGCAAAAATCCTGTAGTATTCTACAGAAATGTTCTATAGAATTTGTCCATAGATTTTTCTATAGATTATTTCCCAGAATCTATAGTAAAACACGTAGGCAATTTCTATAGTATATCCGCAAAAATCCTGTAGTATTCTACAGAAATGTTCTATAGAATTTGTCCATAGATTTTTCTATAGTATTCTATAGATTTTTTTGCTAAGGGTTGCCATTTCCTTGAATGGCTTCTTGCTGCTGCAACGCTTGTCTTTGTGGTGGTTGCATTCTCCAGCCACCTTCCTTGTGTGTTTGTTTTCCCTTTCCCTGTCTGTGTGGGCGTGGTGCCTGTCACTCCTGGCTCCTGGCTCAAATCTCCACCAGCTGCAAACAGTTGAGCACTCTCCTCTGCGACACACCTGATTCCCATCAGCCATTACGGATGGTATATCAGCGGAGGCTCCACAACCTGTCAGCGCCAGATCGTTGTTAAACCCCAGTGGTAAAACTCTTAGCCTTCTCAGCCTTCTTAAAGTATAGTGACTATTTTCGCTACACCTGAATATATTCTTACCTGTTCTTCTTGTGCTCCAGGATTACGCTTCAGTGGATTACGTTCCAGTGGATTACGTTCCAGTGGATTAAGACTCCGGAGGATACTCTTCAGTGGATTACGCTCCAGTGGATACTCTCCAGCCGGATTATCTCCTCCAAATAAAACCTTTGTAACACACTGCCGTGTCCTGCGTTTGGGTTCTCTCAGATAACCGTAACAGAACGATCTGGCCAGTATGGACCCAGCGGACACCGGCTACCAGGCCAAAACTACGGACGAACTCTGCCAAGCCCTGGCCAGTCAAGGCGCTCTCGTGGGGCATCATGATACAGTTCTCCGTGAGGCATTGGAGACTCTACGGAACCTCTCCGTTAATGTGCAAAGAATCGGCACGCAGGTAGAACTGCTCACTTCACAGGCTTTTCCTCCGCAGCACGCTGCACAGCCGACAGCCCCTCCCCCCCCTCCTGCCGCACTCCTCCATCAGCTACGAGAGGCTGTCATTCCCACACCTGAACGAGATGTGGGTAATTGTAGAGCCTTTTTGTTCCAGTGTACGTTAGTTTTTGAGCAGCAGCCTAGTACTTATCACACAGATGGGGCTAGGGTAGCATATGTAATGAGCCTGTTAAGGGGGAGGGCTTTAGATTGGGCTACAGCTGTTAAGGAGAGCCAGCCACACATTTGCTGGTCATATGATACTTTCATTTCCGAAATGAAAAAAGTTTTTGATCACCCGGTACGGGGAGGGATGCTGCTAGGCGCCTTCTTTCTCTCCGGCAGGGCTCCCGTAGTGTAGCCGAATTTTCAGTGGAGTTTAGAACAGTGGCTTCCGACTCACGCTGGAATAACGAGTCACTACAGGATGCTTTTCTTCAGGGGCTGAACGAAACAATTAAAGACGAGCTAGCGGCTAGGGATGATCCAGGTAGCTTGGATAATTTAATAGCCACAGCCATTAAGATTGATAATCGCCTCAGAGAGAGACGTAGGGATAGGACTAGCCGTCACTCCAATCCCAGCGACTTCTCACTTGATCCCCAAATTGGAACCGCCACTACCCCTATTCCCCGATCTTTCCCGACTCCTTACTCAGCCTCATCCCATGGAGATGAGCCCATGCAAGTGGGAAGGGCCCGCCTCTCACCATCTGAGCGTGCTAGAAGGATCCATGCTGGGGAATGTGTTTATTGCAGCCAAACCAGTCATCTCGTTTCCTCCTGTCCTAGTCTGCCAAAAGGTCAGGCTCGTCAGTAGCTGTGGGGATTCTGGCGAGCCCTTCCTCCTCTCTCAACCCCCGACCCAGAACGCAGCTAGAAGCCATGCTTTGCTGCAACCAACAGTCCCTACCCCTGCTCGCCTTAGTGGACTCGGGGGCGGATGAGAATTTTTTGGACATTGACATTGCAGCTCAGGCAGGGATTTCCTGCGAAGTGTTAGATTCACCTCTTAGTGCTAATGCTCTAAATGGAAAATTCCTGGCCCAAGTCACTCACCGCACCAAGCCAGTAAACCTCATTCTGTCTGGAAACCATCGTGAGTTTATTCAGTTTCACCTAATTTCCTCACCTCAGGCCCCCATAGTGTTGGGCCATCCCTGGTTAAGAACTCACAACCCCCAGATTGATTGGGTAACTGGCAAGATCATTAGTTGGAGTTCTTTTTGCTTATCCTCATGCCTGCAGTCTGCCCTACCGCCAGCAGAGGCCGCCTCTCCACCACTCAAGATCGAGCCGCCTGACCTGTCATCTGTTCCCACTGAATATCATAACCTAGGAGAGGTGTTCAGTAAACAGCGAGCTCTTTCTCTTCCTCCTCATCGACCCTACGACTGTCCCATTGACCTCCTTCCCGGGGCCCCTCTGCCTTCCTCACGTCTGTTCAACCTATCTCGCCCTGAGAGAAAATCCATGGAAAATTACATCCATGACTCCCTGGCTGCTGGTGTCATTCGGCCATCCTCCTCCCCGGTCGGTGCTGGGTTTTTCTTCGTCTCCAAGAAGGACCGCTCACTGCGGCCCTGCATTGATTACAGGGGTCTCAATGCCATTACTGTAAAAAACAAATACCCACTACCCCTCATTAACTCCGCCTTTGAACCCCTCCAGGAAGCCACCATTTTTTCCAAACTGGACCTCCGCAATGCCTACCACCTCGTCAGAATCCGAGAAGGGGAAGAGTGGAAGACGGCCTTTAACACACCACTCGGTCACTTCGAGTATCTGGTGATGCCTTTTGGACTGACGAATGCCCCTGCAGTCTTTCAGTCAATGGTGAACGATGTGCTCCGTGACCTCCTCAACCGATCAGTCTTTGTCTACCTGGATGACATCCTCATATTCTCTCGTAACAAGGAGGAGCACATTATCCATGTCAGGCAGGTGCTGCAGAGACTCCGGGAGAACAGACTCTTTGTAAAGGTGGAGAAATGTGAATTCCATGTCAACACAGTCTCATTCCTGGGCTACATCGTTGAGGAAGGAAAGCTTAGGTCCGACCCTGAGAAGATCCAAGCGGTGGTGGGGTGGCCCAAACCAACCTCAGTCAAACTGCTTCAACAGTTTCTTGGTTTCACCAATTTCTATCGGCGCTTCATCAGGGACTACAGCAGAGTGGCGGGTCCTTTAACCAGACTCACTTCCCCCACAACTGGCTTTTCCTGGACCCCAGAGTGCGATGCAGCCTTTTCAGAGCTAAAGAGACTCTTCACCACTGCCCCTGTGCTCATCCACCCTGATTCCTCTCGCCAGTTCGTTGTGGAGGCCGATGCCTCCAACACCGGGGTAGGAGCAGTTCTTTCCCAGCGCTCGGAACGAGACCAAAAATTGCATCCTTGTGCATTTTTCTCTCGCCGCCTCACCCCAGCTGAGAAGAACTATGACGTGGGTAACAGAGAGCTGCTGGCTGTCACACTTGCCCTAGAGGAGTGGAGGCACTGGCTGGAGGGAGCTGAACTCCCTTTTATTGTATGGACGGACCACAAGAACCTGGCGTACATCCAATCTGCCAAGCGCCTTAACTCCCGTCAGGCTCGATGGGCCCTGTATTTCGGCCGCTTCTCATTCACCCTCACCTACCGTCCAGGGTCACGGAACCTCAAGCCTGACGCCCTCTCTCGCCAGTTCGCTTCCGATGGACCAGCTGCCAGTCCAGACACTATCCTGCCTGCCTCCTGCGTGGTGGGGGCTGCGTGGTGGGGGCTGTTACCTTGGAGATTGAGTCATTGGTCAGGGAGGCCCAGCGAGCGCAGCCTAGCCCAGGCTAGGCTGCGCAGCTAACTGCCCAGCTAATTGTCTTTTTGTGCCTACCCCTGTTCGCTCCAAGGTCCTGCAGTGGGCACACACCTCTCGTTTCTCATGTCATCCCGGTGTCCATCGCACACTGTTCGTTCTCAAACAACACTTCTGGTGGCCTTCCATGGCTCAAGACACCAGGGCCTTTGTTGCTGCCTGTACAGTGTGTGCCCGCGCCAAGTCCTCCCACCAGCCTCCCGCTGGCCTGCTTCGCCCACAGCCAGTACCTAGTCACCCTTGGTCGCATGTGGCATTGGATTTTGTTACTGGACTTCCACTTTCACAAGGAAATACCATCATCCTAACTATTGTGGACAGATTCTCAAAGATGGTACACTTTGTGGCTCTTTCCAAACTTCCCACTGCCCGAGAGACTGCATATCATCTGGTCAACCATGTAGTTCGACTTCATGGGATCCCCACCGACATCGTCTCTGACCGGGGCCCCCAGTTCATTTCCCACGTTTGGAAGGCCTTCTATCAGGCTCTGGGAGCATCAGTGAGCCTGTCATCTGGCTATCATCCTCAGACGAACGGGCAAACAGAACGGGCCAACCAGGATCTGGGGTCGGCCCTTCATTGTGTGGCTTTCAAGAACCCTTCGTCATGGGTCCCACATCTGCCATGGATCGAGTATGCCCACAACTCCCTGCCAAGTGCAGCCACAGGTATTGCACCTTTTCATTGTGCCATGGGTTTCCAACCACCTCGGTTTCCAGCCCAGGAAGAGGAAGTTGCTGTTCCCTCCATTCAGACCCACCTTCGTCGCTGTCGTAAGGTGTGGAGGGACACCCGAGACCGCCACAGGACCCAGGCCCCCAACTACTTACCAGGTCAGAGTGTTTGGCTTTCGTCCAAAGATCTCCCACTCAAGACAGAGTCAAAGAAACTTATCCCACGGTATGTCGGCCCTTTCATCATCGACTCCATTATTAATCCATCTGCAGTCAAACTCAAACTTCCCTCACACATGAAGGTTCATCCAACATGTCATGTATCTCTGTTGAAACCTGTTGCCAGCAGTCCTTTGTCTCCTCCAGTGAGTGTTCCCCCACCCCCCCGCATCATCAATAATCATCCAACGTACACCGTCAGGCGATTGTTGGACGTTCGTCGCCGTGGAAGGGGATTCCAATATCTGGTGGATTGGGAGGGCTATGGTCTAGAGGAGAGGTGTTGGGTTCCCCGGCGAGACATCGTGGGCGCATCTCTGATACGGGACTTCCACCGGGATAACCCTGGAAGACCTGGTAAACCTGGTAGACTGCCTGGAGGCGTCCCTTAAGGGGGGGGTACTGTGGTGGTTGCATTCTCCAGCCACCTTCCTTGTGTGTTTGTTTTCCCTTTCCCTGTCTGTGTGGGCGTGGTGCCTGTCACTCCTGGCTCCCGGCTCAAATCTCCACCAGCTGCAAACAGTTGAGCACTCTCCTCTGCGACACACCTGCTTCCCATCAGCCATTACGGATGGTATATCAGCGGAGGCTCCACAACCTGTCAGCGCCAGATCGTTGTTAAACCCCAGTGGTAAAACTCTTAGCCTTCTCAGCCTTCTTAAAGTATAGTGACTATTTTCGCTACACCTGAATATGTTCTTCTTGTGCTCCAGGATTACGCTTCAGTGGATTACGTTCCAGTGGATTAAGACTCCGGAGGATACTCTTCAGTGGATTACACTCCAGTGGATACTCTCCAGCCGGATTATCTCCTCCAAATAAAACCTTTGAGAGAAACAAATAGGCCACTGCTTTAACTGTTGTATTGAGCTACGTTCTGTGGGACATACGTTAGAAACAGCACAACAGCACTCTTATTTCATACACAGAGACCAACTTTGTTTTTTATACACTTGATATTCCAGCCCATGGTATTCAGTCAAGTTCATGCCAGTCGTTATGTTTAACCACTTTAACCCTGGTGTCCCAATTTTGGTCATGTCAATATAAATGTTAGATATAAATGTTACTCGAATTATTTGTGGTTGAGTAGCTAAAGGGCAATAACTAAGCACATTTTGACCGTACTGATATTATCCACATTTCATAAATGAATGCAGTTCAGTCTGTCAAATTACCATCTTTTGACGGACTGATTCATTCTCCAGCAATGATTCAGCCTCATTGAAGTCATCTTCATTGGCGATCGGCAGCTGGATGGGGAACATATGGGTTGTGGCTGACCCTGGTCCCTGACTACCAGCTGGGGTCATGTTGCCCTCTGCCAACTCATTCTTGATGAACTGCACATCTCTGGACAGGTCCTTTACCACCACAAGTACTTCAGCGAGCATTGAAGTCATCTTCTGGATGGCAATGTCTTAAGAAAAATATAATTGAAAATTGTAAAGTGAGAATTGAAAATAACCTGCAAATGACTCATGAGGAATTACACTAAGTCTAATATACTTGCCTTTCAAAAGCAGCCTGGTGTCATCGCCGTTCATCTGTGGTTCCATCTGTGAAACGCAAACATTCATGAGACTTAATCACTGCACACATTTTGAAAGGTTATTGTGTGTGTGTGTGTGTGTGTGTGTGTGTGTGTGTGTGTGTGTGTGTGTGTGTGTGTGTGTGTGTGAATATATTGTGATAAAGTGTTTAGTCAGTAACGGGGGTCTCCCCTTCCCTACAGCACTTTGGTAAACAGAAAAGGCATTTTCAGTATCCTATCAGGAGAGAGAACTCATACAGATTAATTGAATACACAGGACCACAATGGAAACAAGCCCTCAGGGCTTTTTGTTATCCTTGGCATTTAGCATTATTGTATAACTGTGCCCCTGTATTTTTTTCAAACTGTTGACAAAGTATTCAATCAAAGAGGGCAGATGAACAAAGAAGAGAGTAATGATCATCATCAGAATATAGAGATGTAACCTTTTCACACACACACACACACACACACACACACACAGATCAGAAAATGTCTACACATGTTAGATGATCGTCTTGTTCACTTACCATTGCAACCATGATCAGGCACTGACTGCATGGGATCAAACTGGTGGCAGTTTCCTCTAAAGAAGTCCAGAGGAGGGAAAAACAAATGCTGTAACATTTACACAAAAAACACAACTAGTGTGATTTGATTTGTCTACAAAGATATTACTTTACATTTTAGTAGTAAATTGGGTTCATTAGTGAGGAATACAATGGCATACCATTTTGTGCACGTTGTGGGGGTCCAAGGGGGGTGTACTGCACCGAGCCGTATCCCATTCCCAATATCCCTGTAGAAACAAAATTATTAGTTATATTTCACTATACTTTGGGAGTAGCAACATAACCTGATGTTCCAGCATATTGTTGTCAACTACCACAGGATGTCTGAACACAAAATCTGAATTGTAAGTCATACATATGTCAAATAGTATTCATTACAGTTTTTCTCAATCGCTAAACCCACTATTTAGAATCAAAATTCCTTTCATCAAACCAACAGCACAGCCATCGAAACAGAAACACACTTGCCATAACTCTGAATATCTTTTGCAAAATGCACTTACATGACCAAAACTGAAAATACTGGTCACAAAAAAGAATAAGTCGATCGAAACAGAACAAATTGTCCTCTAATGAGACAAATGTGTTTTCATAACTGAAACTCCGGTCACCATAATAACACATTCTACCATAACAATATACATTTCTTGCAAAGTGCTCTAAGGCACTCAAAACTAAAAATACCCCTTCCAAAACCAGATACCTTCTCCAAAAACAAACATTTGTCAGCTCATTAGAAGACTATTTGAACATTCATTACTAAGTGGCACACTAAATACTGACTACAATCATCAATACACAAACCTCAAGCTATCGATATTGGAAACTGAACGGAAAACTGACAAGTTGGGAGAAACAAACTTACATATAGGAAAAACAGTATGTTACTGTAACTATGTCATTGTTTTTATTGTCTCATTTTCAGAAGAGCACCGTAACAGAAACAAAAGATGAATAGCAATACACTGGAAAAGAAATAACATGGGTAAATGATGTAAATCAGCAGTAAAGCAGAGAATGAGATCTATAGCTGTACTGATCTGGTCTTTGGCCTCTGTCTGGCCACATAGCCTCATCTACGTCACAGCGTATGTCTTCCCTTGCAAGGCAGCGTGGGAAATATCTCCTTGCGTGTCGACACCACCCTTGACAGGATTCCGCAGAGATGTCCCGACAGCCAGCATTCATTGCGTCCAAAAGGGGCATTCTGTCATGAGGATGATGGTCATAAACCTTCCATCTCCAGGCAGAGAAGAACTCCTCAATGGGGTTTAGAAATGGGGAGTATGGAGGGAGGAACTCCATGGCCATGTGTGGATGAGCCTCAAACCATGCCCTCATGTCACGAGAGTGGTGGAATGCCACATTGTCCCATATGACCACGTGAACCGACCTCACTTGATCCCTCTCTTCTGGTGGCACAAGTCGGTCATACAGGACATCCAGGAAGGCAAGGATACGTTGCGTGTTATATGCTCCCATTAGAGGGATGTGAGCAAGGACGCCTTGTGTCGAGATAGCCGCACACAATGTTATGTTTCCTCCCCTTTGGCCTGGAACAAAGACTGTTGCTCTTTGCCCAATAAGGTTCCTGCCACGTCTCCTCACTTTGGAGAGGTTGAAGCCTGCTTCATCCACATATACAAAAACATGTGGTAATGCATTGCCTTCCTGCTCCATCATTCGCTAAAGAAACTGAAACAAACAGAGGACCGTTTTACATTACTGTAAGCGGTCCGACATACTAAAAATATAGGCAAGCCATCACTGTGATTGAGGTCCTTACCTGTACATACCGGTGCCTTAACTCCTTCACACGGTCAGAGTTGCTTTCAAAAGGAACCTTATAGATTTGTTTCATTCTGAGGTGGTGCCTCTTTAACACCCGGTCAATGGTTGCAACACTGATAGATGGAATGTTACTGAAGACATCCTGGTCTGCAATTATTCTGGCCTGAATCTCCCTTAAGCGGATTTCATTGTTGGCCACAACCATATCAACAATGGCAGACTCTTGTTCTGGAGTAAAGGCCTTTCCTCTGCCACCAGAGCGGGGTGCTCTTTCAGTTCTATCAATAAATATTTGAGAATGTTATGTACTGTAATATAAAAACAGTGATCGAAACCTATATAAAAATAGAAATGCATGAAGTGCTGTAAAAAAGGGTTACAGTAGCTTACCTATTTTCGTGCCTGAAGATCCTAATAATGGATGCCACTGTTGATCTCCGTATATTGGGCTGAACCCTTTAGCCAGCCTCACTGAGGGACATGCCATGGTTTATGACGTGGTCCACAATAGTTGCACGGGTGTTGTCCGAAACTACTGTTCGCATTGGTCCCCATTCAACTCTTCCACCACGCATACGTACAGCCCTCCCTCTTCCTCTGTGAACATCAGGGTTCCCTCTTCCTCTGTGAACATCAGGGTTCCCTCTTCCTCTGTGAACATCAGCCCTCCCTCTTCCTCTGTGAACATCAGGGTTCCCTCTTCCTCTGTGAACATCAGCCCTCCCTCTTCCTCTCTGAACATCAGGGTTCCCTCTTCCTCTCTGAACAACAGGGTTCCCTCTTCCTCTATGAACAACAGGGTTCCCTCTTCCTCTCTGAACATCAGCCCTCCCTCTTCCTCGCTGAACAACAGGGTTCCTTCTTCCTCTCAGAGCTCCTCTACCTACTCGATCAGCCATTTTGTTCACACAAACATCTTACTGAAGTGAGGGAGGTCTTTTATAGGATTCTCACTAAATACAATTACTATAGGAAAGTCATTGATATCAGCTAACAGTAACATCATTACTGTAAGGTATACAGTACATTCCATGCGGTTACCTTTTTCAATGGGGTGATTGACTGATAACAAGTGTTAATATTTTGCACATCAAGTGTCAATTAGTGTAGCTATGGTCTACGTTTATGAGGAGTAAGTGTTATCCACTGTGAGAAGATTATTTTGTTTTGTAGACATGAGTTACACAAAAGATTTTTGATGTTTGTGTAGAGAATTGTAACTTCAGTCAGAGAATTGTGTGATCTGTTTTGCAAAACACTGCTTAGCATCTGCATTTTGTGTGATATCAATGATACATGGTATACTGTTGTAGAGAAATGGTTTTCTGTTTCGATGGCTGTGCTGTTGGTTTGATGAAAGGAATTTTGATTCTAAATTGTGGGTTTAGCGATTGAGAAAAACTGTAAGTTCTGTGTCCCTGTCTCTCAAAACGTTAGTGTAGTGAAAGAGTAGGGCATCATACCAGTACTTGTACTTGCTCGCTGTGGGGCCTGGAGCTGGTGGTAATGGGCAGCACCAAATCCTGACATCCCAGCTGAAACACACAGTAGGAAATAAAGTTATTAGCATATGACACTATTGTAACCTCCCATGTAAGGAAATGTGTCTATGTGTGTGTATGTGTGTAAGTGTGTGTGTGTGTGTGTGTGTGTGTGTGTGTGTGTGTGTGTGTGTGACTGTATGTGTGTGTGTGTGGTGTGTGTGTGTGTGTGTGTGTGTGTGTGTGTGTGTGTGCGTGCGTGCGTGCGTGCGTGCGTGCGTGCGTGCGTGCGTGTGTGTGTGTGCTGTTATGGAAATCTAGGACCCAAACACGGCTGGAGAGTACAAGTCAAAGTGATCAAAACAAATAAATGGTGAATCGAGAAAAGCTGTCTTTTGGTTATTTATTTGAAGCTTCAAATACACGATACAATAATATAATGTCACATGTCGAACAGAGTGTAAGAAAGTCTGCCCGAGAGTGAGCAGAACAATGAAAAAGCAGAGATTATATATGAAAAGAGTGGGAATGTTATAACTCTTGTATTCACACGGCGAGATTGTTATGAGACACCTTCTGGCCTTGAGCTGGTGTGACTGTGTGAGTCTCCCAGTCGGCCAAAACAGCTGTGGCCTTGCAGCGCCTGGGAATAAACCCATAAGAGAATATAATAGAAGAATAAAACACAACAAGAGGAAATAAGAAGCATTTGGTTTAAGCATATGAAGGATATAATAAGAATGATATAATAAAAATGTCCACTACATTCTCCCCTGTTGATCATACTTGATCAATAAAAAAAACAAATGACAGGATAGACTGATATAACACATCAATGAATACACTCCATCGCTGGTTTAAGTAACACATCACAAATATATCATAGAAAACTGGCTGTGTTTGTGGAGGACAGACTCCAATATAATGTAAGCATAAGAGAGGAGATACACACATGATTATATTGATAAATCGGGAATCAGACTCTTCTGATTCTAGCTGGTCTATCTCACTGTGGCGCAAAGGATTGTCGTGTAATGGAATAGTAGTATACTGAACGAAGCTGAGGATACCATGCTGGAAACGCACTTCTTCAGTATTGGGATAATCAAACAGGTACAACTGATTAATAGGCCAAAAAATGATCGCCTGGGGTGTAACTATCCTAGCCAGCCATGCTTCCCACCCGCCTGATGTAAGCCAGGACCACCAGTCCCAGCCACCTGCGTGGATATGTCATCAGCTTTCATGTCAGCTAACAGGTTGTTAAGATGCAGCACGGTGTCAGTGATGTTCTTGGTGGCGTCGGGAATGTAAGTGCAACAGGAGTCACCGATCACATGACACAGGCCACCCTTTGAGGCAAACAAAAGGTCAAGAGCAAATTGGTGCTGCATGAGCATGTTCCTAGAGGCTATTATGAATGGGGGCAATGCCTGGAAGCCTTGCGTCGTCTCGTAAGTTAGATTCTCTAGCCGGACGTGTAAGGTATCTATTTTATGGGCATTGTTTACTGTACCCCACCATGGGAACAGGCCACCCATGAACTTAGCTCCAGCGGACGTCATATCTCTTTTTACCTTGTGGTGGTCGGGGTGTTGGAACTCTGGGTAATGATGTGTCGTGTGCATTAAGGACGTGAGTACAGTGACTGCTGGATTCAAATCCACTAGAGTGCATGTACCTATCCAGAGGGGAGCCAGAACTTGATAGAGCTTGTGGCCGCACAACCAAACGTAATCTTCTGGCGTGCTAAACCCAGCATCACTGGGCCACGCCAGTTGGAGGGAAATATGTTTAACATCAGGGAATGCTACGTTAGAAAGGATTCTTTCAGGGGCAACCGGATATGTGACAATACGAGATTTTGTAAGCACCGTAACTGCACGTGTTCCGTAGGATACGGGTACAACCAGTAGTAGTGCCTAGGAAAAAATAAGGTGGTGTAAGACACGTTTTGTGGTAAACTCTCTGGATGCATAGGCTGTGTTTCATCCCTCTCAAATGACTGGGGTGCACATGGCTGACGGGTTGGTACTTTGCGTATGTGGTGTCAAGCGTGGATGCAACGCAAAGAGGAGTTAGACCGATTACTGCATGGTGGGGGAAGCTGCCTAGCATAACGCCACTCGGTTACGCTGTCTTCACCCTTGATGGGCCTTGTCAGAGCCATAAACGCACAGAGGTGTTCAACCTGGGTCAGAGAGCGCGGACGAACTGGCACGGACATTGATGAGTCCTGGGGGAAAGAGTGCATGCATAACATGACCCATTTTGTCCTGCGGCCTGCAAGAATGATCTCAAGTGTGCCACCAGACGTTACCGGTGATCCCATTACTGGTCTGACCCACATCAATGTTGCTATGGTCGTTATCGCCTATGTATAGATTAAATGTAGATGTACCTATGGATGTCAACAGTGGCGTCAAAGGTTGCTTACCGCTTTTCCGGGGTCTGAGTTTTGGGGCGCGATGTCTAGGTAAAATGTGCCACACGGGTCGGCGCCAGATACATACATACAGACAACAAATAAACCCTTGTCTGATATCTGGGCAGCCTGTAGTTGCAACAGGATAACGGGGCTCGATGAATTGACCTTGGAGATAGACCAATCTCCCTTTGATGTTTGTTTTGTCGTCCCATAAGGTATAAACCCCAATCGGTGTGCGCGGTGGTCCATAAAACAAAAGTCCAGCCCCCCCAGCAATGAGTGGCGGTGTGACTGTCACTCTCGACATAGCAAATGTAGGCGTCTGCCACCCCCCAGTTTCTTAGGGTCTATGATTTCTATGGTTCGCCCTCCTTTCCCCATGTACCTCTTAGATACCTCGATTTTGGCTGACATGCTGTGTGCTGACCCTGGATACATAAAATATAGGACTAGTCCTAACACAACTATTATGGCAAGTATGCAGAGGAACCATTCTATGATTGTCCAGGCTCTCCAGTAGTATTCACATTGCTCACGGTTGCGTTGTCCGTCTCTCCAGGCGAGCCCTCATCACGAGGGGGAAATGTTCCATGGTGTGTGTGAGTGTATTCTCTCGGTCGATTTCGTGACACGGACAGTCAGACTCCGCACACTGATAACACAAACGAGGAACCAGAGAGCATATGAAACCGCTCAGCTGGGCACTCGCTCGTGACACCTTGTGTGTAGTGTGTTTTGGTGTATGTAGTGCAAGTGTGGTGCTGGTGGTGACTAGGACACGTCACTTGTTGTCATCTGTTGGTGACTCGGACACGTCACTTGTTGTCAATCTGTTTCTATTGGTGACTTGGATATGTCACTTGTTGTCATCTGTTGGTGACTCGGACACGTTCACTTGTTGTCATCTGTTTCTATTGGTTGACTTGGACATGTCACTTGTTGTCATCTGTTGGTGACTCGGACATGTCACTTGTTGTCATCTCTGTTGGTGACTTGGACACGTCACTTGTTGTCGTCTCCTTCTACCGTTCTCTCCTTTCCTGTGACTACGACCTTGCAGTGGCTGGCGTGGACCCATGTAGCTCTCTCGGCGACCTTGACCGCTGTCTGGGTGACGAGAAGCACCTGGTAGGGACCTTGCCAACGATTGGATTTCCAGCTCTTTCTCCAGGAAATCCTTGATCAGCACGAAGTCGCCGGGTTGAAGGCGGTGAAGCGGACCAGTGGCAGGAGTAGGCAAGGCTGCGGCTACCTGACGTCGGATGTCTGCTAAAGTGGATGATAGGTTAACACAATATGACAACATAGAATCCTCACACAAAGTTGTTGGAGGGAAGAGGACATCCTGGAGCCTTGAGTCCAATCTGTGGAGGAGCCCCAAAAAGGATTTCAAATGGGCTGAGTTGACTCCGTGTTCTTTTCAGCATTCCCTCATGTACATCAGCACAATGGGCAGAGCTTGTGTCCATGACAGACCTGTGTCTGCACAGCATTTTGCTAGTTTGTTTTGATTGTGCCGTTCTCTCTTTCCACCCCACCCCCACTCTGTGGATGATAAGCACAATGCTTCCTGATGTCCATGCCCATGTATTCTCCTATCTGCGTAATGGCCTCATTAGCAAAATGTGAACCGTTGTCACTAGAAATTTGTCTGGTAGTCCCCCATCTAGGAATTATTTCCCTCAGTAGTGCCTTTGCCACAGCATTTGCTGTCTGTGCTTTTACTGGGAAAGCTTCAACCCATTTGGACCACATGTCGACCACCACTAACAGTGCTTCTTACCCTCTGATGGGCTAAGCTCAATGAAGTCCAGCATTAGGTGCTCAAATGGCCTGGTGGGAGGTGGATGTGCTCCGGGTCCTGTAACCTTTACTGGTCTACCAGAATTTTGCATAATGCAGATTAGGCATGCTTCACAGTGCTTTTGAGCTGTTACTGTGAACCCCCTTGTGAACCACTCCTGATTTATAGACTCTAACATCCCCCCTTTTGACACATGATCCCACCCATGTGTCAACTTAGCGAAATGAGGGAAAAAATGTCTGGGAAGACATGGATTGGAATTTGGGCCAACCCAGTGCTGGATTTTGGGTCAAAAACAGCCCCAGCAGCCTTCCATTGAGCCTTCTCAACTGGCGTAGCTAGCTGCTGCATGGAAGTCAGTGATGACATTTTGTCAGTGAAGGAGGAGACAGGGATTTTAACAAATGAGTGTGCGTGAGGTGCGAGAGGAATCAGGGCAGCTGCCTTTGCGGCTGAGTCAGCAGACGCATTTCCTAGGGAAACTGGGTCTGTACTGCTTGCGTGTGCGGCACATTTACAGACTGCAACCTCAGATGGGAGCAAAATGGCGTCTAGTAAGCCTGCAACCAGTACATGGTTAAGTACTGGTTTGCCATCAGATTTCAGAAATTGTCTACACTTCCAAATAGCCCCAAAATCGTGTACTACCCCGAAAGCATATCGTGAGTCAGTGTAAATAGTCACGGTTTTGCCTTCTGCAAACGTGCAGGCTTCAGTTAGTGCGATGAGCTCTGCTGCCTGTGCTGATAGGTGACATGGAAGCGGTCCAGAACGGAGTACAGCAGAATCTGAAACAACAGAAAAACCCACCCGATTAGTGCCCCCTTGGTCGCGAGAGGCAGACCCATCAACATACAAAATGAGGTCAGCGTTGGTCAGAGGAACGTCTTTTAAGTCCGGTCTAGGTGTGCACACAATGGAAAGTACGGCAACACAGTCGTGTTCCTCACCGTCTTCAGGCAAAGGCATAAGAGACGCTGGATTCAGAGTGTTACATCGCTTGACATAAACATTAGGCATGTCTAACAGGCAGGTGTGATACCTGAGGTAACGTGCAGCAGAGAGGTGTGATGTTCTCTGTTCAAGGAGAATGAGTGAAACAGCATGTGGAACTAACAGGGTCAAAGGTGCATATCCCACAATGTCACGTGAGGAGTTGAGCGCTTTCTCAGCAGCAGCCACTGCACGTAGACATTTAGGCAGGGCCAGCAGCTACAGGATCTAGCTTGGAGGAGAAATAGGCCACAGGCCTCTGTTTTCCTCCATGATCTTGCAGTAGAACTGAGGTCATACACCCATGTCGTTCATCCACTGCCTGAGTGAAAGGTTTAGTGTGATCAGGTAGACTTAGAGTCGGTGGGGATTGAGAGCCAGCTTCATATTAATGAAGGCTTCGTCGGCTTCCGGTGTCCATATAAGATGATCTGTAGGTTTCAAACCAGTGACGTATGTGATAGTACGCAGTGGTAACTCGATTGGAGAATAGTTTGGAATGAATGACCTGCAGTATGAACAAAAACCCAAAAATGACATCATCTGTCGCTTAGTGACAGGTTTTGGCAGAGCAGCCAATGATGAAATACGCTTATCTGAAAGCGTTTTCCCCTCTCCTGAAATGACATGACCCAAGAATGTAACTGTTCTTTGTACATATTGGAGTTTAGACAAACTGGCCTTATGGCCTTCGGCTGCGAGGTGCATTAACAAAGCAATAGTATCAGCCTCACACTGTTCTGCTGTAGGTGCGCAAATCATAAGATCCACATACTGGATCAGAGCAGTGCCTTTAGAAACTGGAGAGAGGCCAAACTTGTACACAATGCTGGTTGTACACAGTAGGTGATTCACAATAACCTTGACACAGGCGTGTAAAAGTGTAAGGTTTACATCATATTCAAATGCAAACCAGAATTGGCTGTCTTTGTGTACAGGGACACTGAAAAATGCATTTGAGAGGTCGATGACAGAAAAAAATGCTGCAGAGGCTGGAACTTGGGAAAGAATCAGATACGGATTTGGGACCAGCGGTGCCCGAGCGTGAACCGCTGCGTTACAGCTCGCAAATCCTGGACAAATCTCCACTCGTCAGGAGGTTTGTCTCTGATCTTTTTGACAGGAAACACTGGAGTGCGGACCGGGGAATCGTTACACGGAATAATGACCCCTTGTTTAAGCAGAGAGGTAAACACTGGCCGAATGCCATCAACAGCTTCACGTTTCAATGGATACTGGGTTGATTTGGACGGAACGTGGATTTAGGAGTGATAACCACCGGCTCCGCAGAGCGGATTAAACCTACGTCATATTTGTGAGCTGCCCACAGTGTTTGAGGCACTGTTTTTAGCGCATCAGGGAGCTCAGAAATATGACTGAAAAATGAGAACTCCGGGCCAGATGGGCCAGCACACGGGTTAACATAGTCATCATTACCTGTCAGAGTCAGAGAACGCAGTACATGCACTGAGCAGTCAATGTTGTACTTAAACACGTCATGTGATGGGGAATACTCAATCAATGGTCGTCTGTGATAGTCCAATCAGTACTAGATTCCCAGTCTTTAACGATTGGACCCAAATCCCTCCATTTGTCAGTGGCCCCCTGGCTAGTGAAATGTGTGGGACCGCCCCTGGGATTTGATACAGCTGGTTTTGTGTGTGTGTTAGTTAACAGAGATAGCGCTACACAGCGAATTCCAATACATTGTTTTAAGCATGATCTCATCATTCAAACATTGCAAAAAACTCTCATCATAGTATCTACATGCATCATTATCAACAACATTAGCAGTACAATGCAAATGAGAAGTTTCCATGAACACAGCAGGTGGAAAACACGTTGATGAGTCAAACGCAACAACTCCTGAGATCAGGAGTTGTTAACAGCCATTGGTACACATTTAGTAATTCTTTATCATCAAATGTGGGGTTTTGAACCATCAATGGAGTTGGTCGTCGGACTTTGAGTCATTTGTGGAAATGAGGTCTAAGCCGAAACGGAGAATCAGATCTCGTCCCAGTAAATGTATTGGGCAGACAGATGATAACAGGAAACTGTGTTTGATTGTTGTTGGAAATGGATGGTTATCATCACCACCGTTATCTTTACACTGAAGTGGTATCGAAAACTTCTCCTTCACCGTTACCCCCCCTGCTCCTATCGAGTGAATGAATCTTCCACTAAATTTGCAATCTGGCAGATCTGCCCTTTTTAGCACAGAGTGCGTAGCACCGGAATCAACCAGAAATGTAATATCAACCCCCATTATAGCTAAGGTCAGTGTGGGAAATTTCTCAAATGCTTTTTCCGTGTCATATTTCAAATATGTACCCTCTTTAATCACAGACATTTTCTCTAATTCTTCCAATTTCTAATCGCGTGTATGTGTGTGTGTGTGTGTCACTTCCCTGGTTTGATGTGGTTGGCATGGGGTCCGTCTCCTCGACCGAACTCCCTCCTCCTCCACTCTCTCCCTCTGATGTCATTGAAGAATTTTGTCTGTTATGATCCGATTTATCCGAGCGAAAGTTCTTTTTCTGCTTCTCGTGTGGGCATTCAGCGATCGATGACCCGTCTCTCCGCAGTTAAAACAGCGATTGTGGTTATTGCGGTCTCTTCCCCGTCCTCTGCCTTTTCCTCCCTGGCCACGAAAACCCCCCGGTTCCCTCTGCCCTGGCCCTCACCTTGGGTCCAGGTGGTTGTGACAGCCTGGACCATGGTCAGCTGGGCCTTGTCTTTGCGGTCCCGGCGTTTCTTTTCTTCACTGGCCTTTTCTTCTGAGAGCCGTTTCTCGGCATGCACGGCATGTCGGCGAATTTCTTCCAGCCGGGCACCGTCCAGTACGCCAATGCAGGAGTTTCGCACCGATGCAGAGATAGCCGGGGATAGGCCGTTGAGGAAAGCGTTGCTGAGGTGTGTCTCCCACACTCCCACTTCTGCTGGTTCCCCGGCTCTTGTTTGATAATGCCGCTATTCTCGATGAACACTTGTTCTAAGCGGTGGTAATAGTCATTTACTGTTTCCTCCGGGTTCTGCTTACATGCATAGATTCTTGACATGTCGACTTTGACGGGGAACTTTGTAGTTATTGCAGTCTCTAGGCGGCCAAAGCATCACGGTAGGTACGTTCTGGCCATCCTCCCACTCGGGTTTTTCATGTGCTGTTGACCTCCCAGTATTTCGGTGAAGTGGCTGACGTGTGTCGGACCCATTTTCAGAGTCAACAATTCTTTATCTCCGGCATGGTAGGGGAGAATTGTCTACAGAACATGAGAGTGCTGCAGCGAATTTAGCACCTCCTAACTCAACATCTGGCAGGTGATCTCTTGATATCTCCTTCATCTCTGCTATGGTCCATGGGCGATAGACTAATGAAGGACCATCATGTCCGGCCACCTGTATCATAGGACAGGCGAGAGTATGCTCTTCGTCCTCCTGGTCGCTCTGGCGGAGGTGTTCTTTTTGTAGATTACAGCTTCCTTCGCCTTTCTCTCCTTTTCTCTATCTTGTCCTGGATCTTTTTCAGTCTTGCTTCTTCTTCTTCATCTTCTTTTCTCTCTCTCTTCGTCTCTTTCCCCTCTCTGTATGTCCTGCTGTGCAGCTGCCTCCAGCGGCGCTGGTATGTTGACCTCTGGTCCAGCAGCAAGCAGCCACTCCAGGAGCCTCATCAGCAGGTAGCAGATGGGAGGTGGAGGAGGGAATGGAAACCCCGAGTCGAGGAGAGGGTCCCGCACGCCTGAAAACAGAGGATAAAGGGAGCATTGGTGTTATATTGTGGAGGAAACACAAAACACTTTTTTTCTTCCTTTTCAGTCTTATCCTCAGCCTGTATCTTTTGTATTGCCGCGGCCAATTGCCTTCTTCACGGCACTCTGCTTCATCCTCCCAGTATTTTAAACACTTTCTATGAGTGTCCAGTTTTTCCAAGTCTTTTACTTTAATTGTACTCTTCTTTTCATCCCATCTCCATACTCTTGTAATTTATCTCCCAGGTTTTTGATTTTTAATTTACTCAAAGAACCTCCCTTGGGAAATCCGAACATTTCCGTCCATATATTTAATTTAGACAGACTTTCTTCACCATATTTTGCTCGCATGACATCTACAATCGGACCCTCAGGAGAATGTACAAATCCCCTACCCTGCTTTGCTCCCATAACAAAGTCTTTAAAGTGTTACCAAAACACTCCGTGTTACCAAAACACTATTTTTCATCCGTCGATGACCAGATATTCCAAATATCCTACTTTCGAGCAGTCCCTCTCATAAATGTCATGTCGAGTTTAATTACGTTTAACTTTAAACAATTTAGAATTTGTACATCTCACCCAGTATTGAAAGCCCCTTTTAGTTCGTTGGATCTCGTGAAGTCAATCGGTTCCACCCCTCGCGCTGGTCCCCTCGTCCCGTACGGTTTCTGTCGAGGTAGAGGAGGATCCAAAGATCCCGGAGCTAGCAGCCACCAGCGTCCAGAGGTGTTCCCAATCGAACATACAGAGATCCTGCCGACAACGCCATTTGTGATGGAAATCTAGGACCCAAACACGGCTGGAGAGTACAAGTCAAAGTGATCAAAACAAATAAATGGTGAATCGAGAAAAGCTGTCTTTTGGTTATTTATTTGAAGCTTCAAATACACGATACAATAATATAATGTCACAAGTTGAACAGAGTGTAGAAAGTCTGCCCGAGAGTGAGCAGAACAATGAAAAAGCAGAGATTATATATGAAAAGAGTGGGAATGTTATAACTCTTGTATTCACACGGCGAGATTGTTATGAGACACCTTCTGGCCTTGAGCAGATAGCATAACGGTTCTTGTGTGACTGTGTATGAGTCTCCCAGTCGCCAAAACAGCTGTGGCCTTGCAGAGCCTGGGAATAACCCATAAGAGAATATAATAGAATGATAATGGTAAAAGCACAACAAGAGGAAATAAGAAGCATTTGGTTTAAGCATATGAAGGATATAATAAGAATGATATAATACAATTTTCCACTACAGTGCGTGTGTGTGTGTGTGTGTGTGTGTGTGTGTGTGTGTTGTGTGTGTGTGTGTGGTGTGTGTGTGTGTGTGTGTGTGTGTGTGTGTGTGTGTGTGTGGTGTGTGTGTGTGTGGTTGTGTGTGTGTGTGTGTGTGTGTGTGTGTATGTATATTTATAAGATCAACTATATTTGTTGATGATCTGTCACATACATTCAAAACAGTTATTATGCTGACTTACATGCCACAGCCTCAGAAACCTGGAGTCATCCTCATGCAGAAATCCAGGCAGACCACGGAGGACAGCAGCACGTCGGCTATGGACGTCACCTTGATCCTTGAGTGCGAAAACATATCTTTGTTTTACTTTGGATGCTAAACAGCATAGCCACACAACAATTGATATCACAAGGGCTCTTCCATGACTGAAGAGATTAACATTTTGAAGCAATTGAGGCGTCTGCGATCCCACCTGTATCTCATTAGCACAACAACAAGGTGCAATAACATTAACACTGCTGTTCCCTCCCAAAACACAAGTATCTTAATAATAAATCTAAATTTATCAGGCTGCTCTGCCCCCCAACACACACACAGAAAATCCACTCTAGTATGATAATAAAACACCAAGAGGCTTAACCGACTCACCTGGAGGTCATAGGCGGTGAAGAGCTGAATTTCAGACACTTCGCCTTTGCGTGCCGCCTTCTTCCTGAACAAGCTCAACAGCATGCCGATCCAACTCCGCGTAAAAGTGGTTCTTCAGGTTGAGGTTCGTTATCCTGTGAAACTCTGCACAAATATAAAATGACTATTTAATTCAGAGTACAATGTATATGTGGACTGAAGGCAGCAAAAAAAGCAAAATCTGCAACTATTTCAAAAATCTTTAACTTCTTATTGAAAAGTTGTAGACCATTGATCTCACCTACCATTCGACTCAGCGTCATCCAATTAGTGGGGGGAGGCATACAAAAAAAAGGAAAAAAAGTCCCTAGCTCAATGAATGTTAGGGACCCAAAATAGTGTCACTACAAAGTACTACCAATCGAATCCAAATTGCCTGAAACGTGCTCCTAACTGTATGTTGGGTGGTCAATTTTGGCCTCAACACTTTTCGGATTTATGTGGGATATTTCCCCCCCCCCCCCCACACCCCCCACACACAGACTACACCCCCCCCCTACAGAGTACCCCCCTCCCTCCCCCATCAAGAAAAAAGAAAAGGCAAACAGCATAGATTCAAGATTGATTCAATGTTGGCATTTCAATCATTACATTCGACCACAATACAACGTTGATTCAATGACATCTTTTCAACATTTAAGGTTGATCCACCATCAATCTTCAACCTTAACCAAAAATCAACATTTTTTTACCATAATTCAACGTTGATTTAACATATTTTGCTATCTGGGGCACACGTAGCAAGCTACTGCGATAGATCTCACGCAGGGCGGAGGATGTGGCATGATTAGAGAGGGGCCAGGGACCTGCAAAGCACTCTCCCTGAAAGAAACCCCCAAAACCAGCGGATGGGGCGGCATCCGTGAAAAGACTCATTGAGTCTGTGGAGTGCACTATGTCATTGTAGAAGACGTTCCATTGGTCGGGCAGAAGGGACCAGAAGCGCAGGTCTGAGCGGCATCCTTCGTCTAGAGGGACATGATCATGGAGGTTTTTAACAGCTGATGCTGTGTCCAGGAGGCGGGAGATGAATGAGCGTCCCTGTGGGATGACTCGCATAGCGAAATTGAGGTGCCCCGAGAAGGGAGAGCAGCTGCTGTTTAGTGATGATGTGTTGTGCGCAATAGGACTTGGTGATGTCGCGTATGCGCTGCAGTTTGTTATTTGGGAGAGACGCTTTCATCTCTATGGAGTTGAGAGTGATGCCCAGAAACTCCAGACTTGTGTCGGGGCCTATGGTTTTCTCCTTGGATAGGGGGACGCCTAGCTCCTGGAGACAGTTTTTCAATTTAAGCAATGAAGCGCCTGAGTTGTCCCGTGGGGGGTCTATGAGAAGGAAATCATCCAGCAGGTGAAGGATGGATGGGATTCTGACAACGTTCAGCAGGATCCAGCAGAGTGCCTCGGAGAAGGAATTGAAGATGCATGGGCATCTACAATATATTTAATATCACATCGAAGTTAACATAATACACATTAAAATTAAAAACATCATGGCAAAAGTAAAACAAGCCATCGTATGGTACACACCAACAAGTAATACAAACAGTCATGGTTAAGTACATCAGAAAAGATATATGGCAATGTCATCAGAACATTACATTTTATAGAATAATAGGCCATACAAAAAACAGTTAACATAACAATGTGCTAGTACAACGTAACAAAACATGTTAATTATAGTATTTTATAAAAGTTATAGTCAACATACAGGAAAGGATGACATCCTACACAGCTGATTTTCATTCCATATTGTATTCCTCTATTCCATTCCATTGCAATTTAAATACTGTTATATTTTACTATATATTTGTTATTATTTTAAATATTTTTCTAGTTCTCTACCTGTGTTTTTAATTCTTGTTTTTATGCACCACGACACCAAGTCAAATTCCTACGTGTAAACCTGATAAACCTGTTTCTGATTCTGATTTCTGATTCTGATAATGATGGAATATGATTTTAAATAACATATTTACTAATTCAAAGATGATGCATGGAAAAATAATGGATGGCAAGCAGACGATTAATTGAAACAAATGTGCTCACTTTTATGCTGCTGGTGCCTTTTGCCATGAAATGGTCAATGATTGCAGTGTCTCTAAAAGATAAATGTTACTCAGAATGCCTGTCACACAGACATTTTGTATTCAATTCAATGCCCAATCAACAAGCAATGATTTAATTCTACCACCTTCATTTGAATGTATCCATTTTGTGGTGTCAGTTTGAGTATGTGGAGCCGTTTTCTTCATTTCGTCTGTCACTGATAATTATGTTTTGTCAGTCATTTGTTTATTTTGAAACCGCCACAAAATAATTTCTTTGCAGCAGTGGATTTTTGTCACATTTGTCGGAAGAACTCAGCACAGTGTTTCAGAACAGAAACATGTCAAATCTCCTTTCACTACAGAGACCATTTTCCACCGTTACCCAGTAGCATTACTTTCACAAGTGGCAGTGTTCGTGGGTGGTTATCCAGCGAGGGATCATGTTGTTGCTGAAGAGAGAAGAAGCTTCATCAGGAGGACACAATCCAGTGATGTGTCATTTCAATTTATATTTGTTTTTCATGTCACTACCCAGCTGTCTGTCTGATTAAGTTATATCGCTGACTTGTTCTCTGTTGCTTCCCAGCGACAACTGTGACCCTCTGTTTTACATAATATGATTTCTTTTGACGTTTTTTCTTTTTCTTTTTTGTGACACGGAAGCTGTTTTTGTAAACACACCGAAACATCATTTTCAGCATAGCGAAGTTACAGAAATGTTCATGGACACAAAAGGTGAAATTGTCAGTTATGTTGTTTTAGAACAGAGAATGTAGCATTTCAAGCTGTCTGAATCTGCAGGAGACTTGCTGCCACTTAACAATACAACTATTTGCAAAGAAATTATAATTCTTGTTTGAAATCACATTGTATGTAACAGAATAGGCTCCTCAGTTGATAATGATTTAGCAGGGACAATAAACAAGTCCTTGTATAGTGTGTAACACCACCTACAGCATGACAAACCTCAGGACTTATGCATTGGTAGTCATTGTTTTCGTTTTATTTCCACATTGATGTTTTTGGCTGAAACACGTTTGTGGCAGCGGGGTGTGGTTAAAGGGCCGGCTGAAGTGATGGGAGTGGCTCGACCGGAGACCAGACACCTGATCAGAATCAAGTAATACAGTAAGTCAGTAAATAAAGCATGCTGGTACCCTGGTTCTGGTCTCTTGCAGTAAGTTGGGTCCTGGAGGGGAGAAGCGCTAGCAAACTGAGAAGGCCCTACCTGGCGAGCCCTGTTTTGGATTGTGTTTATTTTTGGACTGTTGCATGTTGCCCCTTGTTTTACCGTGAACTGTGATTAAAGCCTTATTTACAAACATCCTTCATCTTTTCGGTTATCCCCCCTCGGTCAGCAGGACAATCACAAACTTAAGAACCTGTTATTAAATCTTTAAAATCCATGAAAACCAATACTAAACTTTGTAGAAGACTATTCACTTACAAGTCAATGTTGCACAGTAGTAGAATGGGTACTGGACATGATACATGACCTCAGCATCACCAGATCAACTACATCCACTTCATTCAACTCCATGGTGAAAGTGAAGCAGAGAGACGGAACACTCATTTCCCCTTTCTCTCCGTTATATAATAATCCTAAACAAAATGCAATGCCACCAAAAAAGATTCCTAGTAGTAGTTTATGAGAGAGACGATATTGACAAGGCATATGATGAATTTCTAAACTCAGCCTCAGCACACACACGACTGAAGCCAGGGTGTGTGTGTGTGTGCTCGGGCTGGGTTGGGCTGGGTTTCGCTGTGTCTCGCTGTCTCGCAACAACCAGGAAACAACACCAGTAAGCCAGCTCACACTGTCGGCTCCAGCAGAAACCCCCGCAATGTCCCGCCAAAACGGCACCCAGACCCAGGGGCGGACTGGCCATCTGTAGAATCTGGAGAATCACAGAACGGCCGGTCGTCATGGGCCGTTGACGGACGGCTCTGCTCGCTCACGGCCGGCACCGCCCTTGTGTGTGTCCACCGTTTCCCCGTAGCGAGCATACCCCCCCGTTGACAGTTAACTAGCCCCCCCGTTGAGAATTCGCAGCATTCTCATCTGTTTGTCATTGCTGGTGTCATTTTCTGGTTGCTAACGCCATTGTAACACATAATCACTGATGTTCCGCTGTAACGGTGGTGGACTCATCAGAACAGGGTAGGGCGAGCTGACCAATCAGAGCACAGTGGGCGAATAGGGAGGGCGGGGCAGGAGCTCCAACAAGCCGTTTAGGACAGAGAGTGAATACACATACTATACAGAGATGCTGAATGAGAAACCAATGTGATTTTGGAACATTGAACAATGTAAATATATTCTAGTAGACCTCAACAATGGAATTATGATCAGTAGAAATGGCCATGTCATGGGACCTTTAAAATCACTTATGACAAAAACTGTCCTGTGAAACAATGCAGAGATAGACAAAAACAAACTCACAGTGCATGGATCACTAATGGCCTAAAAATGCCTGCAAAAAGATAAATACACAATATAGACAATTCATAAAATATAGAACTTCAGAAGCAGAAAATAAATATAAAAGATATAAGAATAAATTAACCAATATTATGAGAATATGTAAGAATGAATACTATAATCAAATATTAGAGAATAATAGAATAATATGAAAGGTTTATGGAAGGTATTACATAGTATCATTAGAAATGGAGAAAAAGTAAGGTTGCCCTGAGTTTTTTGTTGACAAAGATTATGTTATCAATAATACAGAAGATGTGGTCAATGGTTTTAACCAATTCTTTGTAAACGTGGGGCTAGATCTGGCAAAAAAAAAGTAAATGTAGCATACAGAGCCATCAGTGGGTTGATATACCTTCATTATTAGTAATTACATGGTTAACATGATTTGCATTTAGTACAGCTCATGTTCAGAGTGTGGTGAGAATTGTCTGTGTGTTTTCTGATAAGGAATGGTTGGTTTATTGTTTGAAAAATGTAGTGGTATCTAGCAGTATGTAGTGTCTAACTCCGACCAGCAGAGGGCGCGTTCGCTACACTGTGTTGGGGACAAAGAGAAGTCTCGCGTGAATACGTTCAGAGAACGTAACACACACTTGAATGAAGTCACGGGCCCTTTCTCATTTCATCAAATCCCCCTCCTCGACTCCTCGACTCCTCGACTCCACGACTCCTCGGTCCTCCGGTAGTGACCCGGAAATGAATTTTAGCACGCCATGTTGAAGGACATTTCATTTCTCTAAATGCACTTCGAGGACCGAGGACCGAGCGTCGAGGAGGCTCTCTGGAGGAGCTATAACCGAGGATCAGAGATGGGGTCGTTACTAAAAAAAGTAATATATTACATATTACATATTACTTTAAAAAAAAGTAATATATTACACTACTTCGTTACTATCTACATAAAGTAATTCGTTACTTTACTCGTTACTTTACTCGTTACTTTACTCGCAGGGCCGGCCCGCCCCTCCCTACAGGCAGATCACGCAGACTGCTAAAGTTTCAAATGTTCTCTTTAGTTCAGTTTCCATTGTCGCATAAGACTGATCCAGATAGCTCCTGAATATCTGACCATGGCTGTCCTCTGTCTCCTGCTATCTGACCGTGGCTGTCCTCTGTCTCCTGCTATCTGTATATTTTGCGCAGTCTATCTCTGCTCACGCTGTTGCGTCAGCGTGTTCTCCTGCGTGTTGGCCATGTGTTGCACTGGAGCTAGACTTCAGCCGAGCACGTACGAACTGCGCATGCGTGAGTGGCAATAACTCTCCTTACCAGCAGGCAGCGGTAGTGTGTATTCGTCATTCAAAACAAGCAACAACCGGAAAACAGAGAAGAAGAACTACGTGTGTGTGTGTGTGTGTGATATAAATAAACAACAGCTATGTGCGTTAGCTTCACCTAGCATGTGTTCTTTGCAGGTGTTTGTTGAGGTTTGATTATGACTGATTTTAGAAAGTAACGAAGGTAACGCGTGTCGGGGGCAATGTTAGTAACTGTAGTGTGATT
This sequence comes from Pseudochaenichthys georgianus, assembly GCF_902827115.2. Taxonomy (NCBI): domain Eukaryota; kingdom Metazoa; phylum Chordata; class Actinopteri; order Perciformes; family Channichthyidae; genus Pseudochaenichthys; species Pseudochaenichthys georgianus. The sequence continues at coordinate 17,513,038 of NC_047519.1, read as the reverse complement.
ACTGGATTATAAAAGTAGCGTGTTACACTACTCCGTTACCGACAAAGTAATATTATTACAGTAACGCGTTACAAAGTAACGCGTTACAAAGTAACGCGTTACACCCAACTCTGCCGAGGATACACTGATGGGTCCTCCACGGTCCTCCCAAGCCCCCAGGAAGTGCGCCGGACTCAGATGGAAATATTCATGCTGGCCAAACGGCGGTACTGCACATCCGTTTGGTTGCCAGGCCCGGAAACACTTTTTCCCATTGACTAACATTGGGAAAGAGACGTCTGTAAATCGGCATGTGAACGAGCATGTTGGTTAAAGTTGCGCATGCGCTATGAGCGCACATACGGGTACTTCTCAGGCATGCCGGGTAATCTGTGACGTTACACTCTCTCAAAAGTTGGGCCATTTTATCATCATGCGCTAATGAGCAACTCTCATAGGATGAATGAGGCCCCGCCTCCCACGCTGTATCCAGTTCTTATTATACATCCATGGGTCCTCCACGGCTCCTTCGTGGATGCATTTCCGGCAACAGAGAATGTTTTCAAGAGTCGTGACGCACGCCCGGACTTATGCCGCCAATGACAGCTCTGCATGCATCCCCTGGATATTCTTTATTAACTGCTTTCATCGCGACGCGATGTTTACAGTGAGTACAGCTGTGAGGTCCGTGCAGAAAGCAGAGCAGTGTGTATAATATATATCACTCAGTATAACAGGCCTACTCTCTTTATTTGCTTTAGTTTAGTAGATATCTACAAACAAAGAGTTGATATTTTTCTAAAACCATTTAGTGCTTCACAATAAAATACACAACGGCTGTAGCCTGTTTTAGGAGCTGTATGTGCGTGTGTGTGTGGTCCAGTGTGTAGGTGTGTGTGGTACAGTGTGTGCGTAGATGCAGCGGACAGACAGGTCTCTGTTGGTTTGGTGTCCTCTGCTTACTTTTAATACTTGTAAATACAACTTTTGGCCCGTAATTTATTTTCCTCATTGTAGCGACCAGAGGGGAGAGGGGGGGGATATATCGAGTCTCTGATAGTGTTACGTTATTATGAGAGTGCTCTGTTTGATTCTGAAATTGTATATATTTATATAAATATATACATATATATGTGTGTGTGCGTGTCCGCATAAATGACCGCTCAAAGGAGAGGATTTCTCATTTCTCTAAACCGCCTGCTGCTTCCCCTCCTCTCTCCTCGGTTCCCCTCCTCCGCTCGCATCTCCTGTGGGCGGGACTAAGTATCGAGGATAGGAGTCGAGGAGGGGAGTTCGAGAAATGAGAAAGGGCCACGGTGTGTGCGTGTGTGTGCGTGTGTGTGCGTGCGTGCGTGCGTGTGTGTGTGTGTGTGGCGAACTATGAAAGTAGATATGGTGCAAAATGCGAGAGCGTGTAAAACCTGATGTGAGCACTTGCAGAAAAAAATCTGAGCGTGTGTGCATACATTTACACTTGTATAAAATATCCACGTGACTGTGAATCAAATGTACACTTGTATAAAATATCCACGTAACTGTGAACCTAATTTGAAGTCACAGAAGAAAAAAAAAAGTTTTGTAGCTTGTAGAAAAAAAATGAACATAGTGATGAAATGTTCACTTGCAGAAAATCTGCTCGAATCGAATCGAATCTGCTCTGTGGCAGTATAAATCGACGAATCTGCGGTCTTGACTTTTATGGAATGCCATTTAAGCCAAAATTAAATAAATACATACATAATTTAATAAATACATATATATATATATATATATATAAATATGCCTATGAAATTCTGAAATAAATAAACGAGGCAATAAATATATATACATGTACATTTAAATACACATTTATTTATTTCATGGGACTTTTATTTCATAATGACACATTTATTTATTTCAAGAGACTTTTATTTCATAATAACACATTTATTTATTTCAAGAGACTTTTATTTCATAATGACACATTTATTTATTTCAAGAGACTCGTATTTCATAATGACATGTTTATTTATTTCAGATGACTTGTATTTCATAATGATGCATTTATTTATTTCAGATGACTTGTATTTCATAATAACATATTTATTTATTTATTTCAGGTGACTTGTATTTCATGATGAGACATTTCCATTCCTTATATGCAAATGAACGGGGCGTGGTTAGCTCACAGACCCAGACACCCAGACCAAACACTGACCACACTGACTACTCGAGAAGAGGAAGAAAATGGAGGAGAAGGACTATAAGGCCAACTACTAAATTCTCAGAGTCAGACATCGCATGTAATCTGATACTCTAAATGTCACCCGCCAGAAATGTTCGCTTCTTCTTCTTCGGTGTAAATTGTCCGTTGGCAAACCAGTTGACTTCTTCTTCTCTCGGTTTTTTGGCGGATTGCAAACAACTTAAGGTGCATACCGCCACCTACTGTACATGAGTGTGAATCATCATATCATTCCATCTCTTAACTCATGGACGTATCTATGATATAATACAAAAATAAATAAATAAAAACATAATAAATAAAACAAAACAACAATCTATGATCTTTCCTGACCTAATGTTAGATAATTTTACCTACCCCAGTTTCACTAAAGGTAAACAGTGCCTTTCTGGTAGCTCTTTCTCCCTCTCCTTTTGTTCCCTAAATACCAACCACACTCCATTCCCCCTCTGCCTCTAAAACGTTATCCTATAGTTGTTCTCTTTCAGCTTTATAGATGTTCCACATTTTCTTTAACTCCACAGTTCCTACACTTGTCACTGTTATTTTCCCCATGACATTCAGCGTACCATTCAATGCTGTGTGATTTATTCTGAGACTAGCTATCATCATTTCCTCCCTTCTGTTTCTTTCTTTATAAATATGTGTCTGCTGGCATACCAGCAGACCAGCATTTATCTATCACCAGCTTATGTTAGTATTAAATATACAATGTATTCTGGTAACTTTTAAAATAAAGACATTGTATAGTGTTCATAAAAGTATTTTTATTTAATAAATTATACTTAATACAATAATATTACAAAAAAAACCTACATCTAAATAAATATATCATCTAAAATAATGCATTTGATTTAAAAATAATAATATAATTCAAAATGTAAACAGCAACAAAGAAATTCTAAACATTTTTTTTCTTTTCTTGTTAATATCCATTATCTTCTCTGTTATGTATCTTCCGGTCTTTGCCAATCTGGCCAGCATTATTAGTCCTCCACGTCTTCCTCGGTACAGCCACTGCTTGAAGCAAACTGAAAATAAGAAACAACAATGCTTTAACAATCGTATTCAATTATGTGATGATGATGCAAACAGAATAGCTGTAACTTTAATACAATAAATAACTCAAGTTACCTCTAATCATTAACCCATGTTTGTATCATTGAGTTAAAGTGTGTTTGCTGCTAGCATACCACCTGACGTGGAAACGTTACTCGTGGACGGGGCTACAGAGCTACTAGAAAGACAGTCGAACCCGGTGCATTCCTCCGTCTGAATGTGGAGCACTTTGGCTAAATGTTTGGACAAACTGCTCGTGTTACCGCCCTTACACGCTAAACTCTTATTGCACTTTTGACAACAAGCATTTTCCACCTCAAGACCAAGCCCCCAGGAAGTGTGCCGGACTCTGAGGAAAATATTTGTTGTGTTCCAAACGGCGGTACTACAATTTCCTTATCAGTCCGTGACGTTGACCGTCCCAGAAATACTTTTTCCCATTGACTAACATTGGGAATGAGACGTCTGTAAATCGGTGGATAATTTTTTTGAAACTAAATAAACTACCCAGTATGAACTATTGTATAGCCCTAGACTCATTAAGTCCTTACAGTTTGTAAAATGCACTAAAAGCCGAATCTAGATTTATTCTCTCTCTCCATTCTTTCTAGTGAGCCTAGAGTGTGTGCTCGGGGGGCGGGGCTTAAGGGGCGCATGCTCTGGCCCCGTCTCAGGTCGGTTAAATGAAATCCTTGCTTCCCTCACTTGTGTCGTTTCCCTGTGTTTAGTCCCTCCCTCCAGGGAAGCATGGAGGGATGCAAGGAAACCACGAGAAGCAGGGAAATTGGTTTTAAGAGCAATGGGACGTCCTTTCCTCCGGAGCGTCACGTGAAGCGACGTCCGTTTGTGATGACGCCGCACAGCTGTTCGTCTGACAGCAGCTCTGTCCCCATTATTTTACAAACACCCCCGCCACACATTTACTGACACAAACATTTGTATCATCTGTTGTAGACCCCAATAAATACAATCAAATAAGAACTCATTCTCAAAAAAGATAAACATCATTCTTAAAATGTATAAACGAACAATAGTTTGATTAATATTGTGCACAATCGAAATAAAATAATTGAGAGAAGAAAAAGAGATATGTTATAAAATAAGATGAACCTTTATTAATCCCCGAGGGGAAATTCAGTGTACAAAAAAACAGTACAGCAAAATTCACACAAATCAATACAATCTAAAATAAATAACATAAAATCAAGGAAAAAATAATAATGATAAAAATAATAAAAGAATATATTATCTTCAAAACCCAGTTAGATTAATATTCATTGAATTGCACACTTTGTTTGAGAAAGGAGTGCAGCGTATGGCATGTCAGCTTCATTAATAATATAGAGCTTAGTACTGCAAAGGTTTCTGCCAACCATCTCATGGAAGATAATAGAAGAGTTACGACAACGGAAGTCCAAAAACGGTTATCGTCACGTGGTTCATGTAGACGAGGATCGTTCCCCGGAAGTTCATGGCGGGCAATGTGAATGCAATGATAACAGGAGATAGAACTACGATTTTTGGTAATTATTAGTGAATAAAGGTTTTGATTTGCAATATTTATACAACAAATCGATATGTGTATGTATTTACATCAATATGTTTTAAAAAATAAAATAGAATTTTCTAATATTAAGTGATAATATTAGGATTAGTGTGAACAACTAGTTTACATGTTACTAACAGTGCCTTGGTTAAAGAGCCTGTTGTTGTTTATTTATAGCTTTGAATTCTTTAAAACCAATATTATCTTCTTAAACTTGTATGGTAGTCAGGAGCATCACTTTCTAATGTTTTATTGATATATTTAGCGGGAGGGGATCTAAATTATAATGCTTTAAAATTCAGATTAGATTAATTTCTACCATTTTCTTAAATTCATGGTAGTTTCAGTAATCCCATGGTAATTGAGGACACAAGTTATCTAAATGACTAATTTCATCTTTATGGCTTTCAGAAAGGACAGGAGACCGACAGGTGATTATCAAAGGACTAGCAGCAGCAGCAGCAGCAGCAGCAGCAGCAGCAGCAGCAGCAGCAGCAGCAGCAGCATGATGATGATGATGTTAAATGTGTTGTTTTAGGAACATCCATTACAAATACATGGAATTCAATACACATTGAATAGCATATCAGGCAGTTTGTCTGTGCCTTTTCCTCCGTGTTGTCCTGGTTTGCTGTGCTGCCTCCTAGTCGCCACCATGGTTTGCTGTGCTGCCTGGGGATGCTCCAATCGCTCAGAGAAAGGAGTATGCATGTACGGCTTCCCCACTGACACAGAGCGGAGGAAGCAGGAGCAATTTCACGACCAACAGCAAAAAAATATGTGATTTATATACAAACACTGCATTTGCACTTTTCACAAAACGAAAACCACACCATTGGGAAAGCTTAATGTTTTGTTTAATACAAAAAAAAAACAGGGAAAGGCTTGAAAAACACTGAGAGTTGAGACTCAGGGTGCAGGGTGAGGGTCTCAGTGCAGGTATTCAGGCTCCATTGAATCCCCCTCTGGTTTCTTGTGCTGAAAGAGGGAGTAACAGACAGGAGAAAGGGTTATACACACCTATATAGCACACCTATTGGATGGGAAATTGCCTTGGGGAGATAAGGTGTGGTCTCTGTTCCCAACTGAAGTTATGGAACTTTATTATTTGTGAGTTTAACAAAGTATGGCAAATGGCATCAGTAACATATGTGATATGAATTTCTATAAAGTTGTCTCACATTCTTGGTCATATTTTATATACAGTATGTAATGAGTATAACATGTCCAGTAAGTATAAAGTGTTTCCTAATACTGTGTATTCAACCACTATGGAATATGTTATGTGGGCAGACAAAACGGAGTTGTTCTGTGTGTGAAGTAACCTCAAGTCACTCGTTTGTCAAGACAAAAAAGGGCAAGACTAGGCTGAGAGCAGAGGCTATACCCACCATCTTCGTGCATCGCCCCTGTGGTCAAAAAGAGAAGGGCCCCTGTATCTACAAAGCCCATAGCTCATGATCACAGCGATAGTGTGAAAGGTGACACAGGTATAATGTATGAACTCTTAGTAACAAAAGTAATATTTCTTATTTTTAAGTGGTATAATATTTTTAAATGTTCGAACATTTACAGTGCCATGTCTTCTACTTACATTAGTCTCAAAGATTGAAGGAAGAAGGGAAGGGATCACTGCCCTCCACATGCCAGCACCCAGCCAGAGGAGCGCAAACAACAAAAACAAGCAAGGTGTCCCGTCATGTACCTGGAAGTTTGGGTTGGCAAAATGGAGTAAGAGAGGGACTTGAAAAACCTTGGTGGCTCTCTACTCATGTTGTTACAGTTGTCTTGGTTACAACTCTCACGTTTTTTTTTGTGCCATTTCCACATCTTTAGAAAATATGAAAAATTGAAGTGAAATCAACCTCTTCTCTGGAGAACAAACTTTGATTTCTCTGTCTTGTGAGTTTGCAGTCTTGCAGTTTTGCTCCTCCACCTGTAACATCACTGCCCCTCCACCTGCCATACAGTAGGTTACTAACAAGATTACTTATATAATACAGTGATAGAATACATGTTTAGTATGCTTACTTATATAAAACAGTAGTATTACACTTACCTTGTGTTTTCACTCTCACTTAAGTCCCTCTCCCTTTTGCCATTACAGACAGGTAATAATCAACATAATCACAAGGACACAATATGGTTCTGCTAAAAACACTCACTCTTACACGCACCAAAGTTATATTTATCTAATATTTACAGTGGCGTTTCTATATGTACAAAAGTGGTGGGGCACAAACAACTTAGATGTCTATATATAAGCTTCTGCAGTGAGGGTTCATGGCTGGTGAGGCACTGCCACTGACTCTTCAGGTTTACAAATATTATATTTTGACCTAAATCAAAATATAATATTATTTCAAAAGCTTTTTTTGTCTGATGCTTCAATTAATTTTAAACAGACAGTTCAACAAAAGCCCAAAAACATTTTAATTTTATCATTTAAATATTGAATTGTTCTCTCTTAGTAAGATCCCATTTTCAATAAAATTGCGTCTTACCTTGACATGAAGATGAAGTCCATTTGCCCTATCCTTCTGGACAAAAATCTTTATTACTTTTTTGTAAAAGTCCTCCTTATCTTCTTGTAGTTTCAAAAGTCTATCATAAATCTAATCTAATCATAAACAGTAGGGTAGACATGTGGATATTATCCGGCTGAACAAAACGTGCATATTATTTAACAGGTTTGTTTCCCACAGATCTTATTTTGAGCTATTTTCTAAAATCCTATAGATAAATCTCATTGCTTTTTAGGTCAAGGGAAGCCATGCGCAGTTTACTTCCGGGTTTAGGACGCGTCACTGCAGCTCTCTCACACACCACACTTTTCGCGGCACACATACTTACAGCCAATCAGCTCTGAATTATGTGAGATGACGTATGGTGGGGATGGCAGCACTATGCCCCTATGGTCATTATTTTTTTGCCACACACATTAAATAGGACAATACTCTGAGCATGCGCAGTGTAGTTTTTACAGTCACCATTGACTTAAACAGGGAGGGGAGGGGCAGGATCGGATTTGTCCCTCTAAACAGCTCAATAGGCACACTGTAGACACTAATTAGAAGAGCACAGACTAAAACAGCAATGTACGGACGAATCAGAGGATTAAACATGATCTTAAAATATATTTTATATATTTTTTAATTTATTTTTTGTATTTTTTTGTAATCATTATTTGTAATACTTTCTGCTGACACTAGGTGGGGCTGTGCCCCTAATGAGCAGTCGCCACTGAATATTTAACTCCCTCCACCCCCGCATACAATCCCGTTTAGAAAACCCTCTTCTATAATTCAACAACGTTGGACGAAATGACATTAAGAGAACGGAATTTACAATGAAGGCTGTTCAACGTGTGTTGCTAACTTGCTAGCTTAATCTGTTATCTGTAAACGTTCCCTAAATCTACTAATTTAGGGATAATCCACTGACATCCTTTAAGACACATGTTAATTTGAATCAGATGTACTGATAATATCCGCAATATAAATCTTTAAACTTCTTCTTACCTTTAAAAGTCCATCACAAACGTTCTATTTATGCTGCAACTCTACAGCTCTACTAGCCTTGGCGCTAACTTCCGGGGAACGATTGAGAAGCTCCACGATCTTGCCATTGCTGTAAAAAGTGGTCCATTGGAGTGAACGGAGATGTCATAACTCTTCTATTATATGGCTCTGGTCACAGCCACAGTCAGGTCGAACCGGATGACTGCGGGCTAACGGTTCGCTAACAGTTCGTGTCGCTACCGCTGACATGGCGCGTCCAATCAACGGTAAGTTTTGCCCATTACTTGCCCAGTATTACTTTGAATATTATTATTGTGATTGAGGATTAAATCCGCTTTGAAGACCACCGTTTTATATCGTGCAGTTTAGCGGCAAAATAACGTCAGTTAGCCAGCTAACGCTAGCTTTGTTACGTTTATGCTAGCTAAACAAGTAGTGGTTGTAGTCTACAGCAGTAATTAAAATAGTATAGCCGACTGCTTTGGCACTAACGGTGATAACCGTTTATGAAAAATAAAACCAATTGAACAGTTCTGAAATAATGACAAGTTTTATAATTGTCTTGGGCTCCTGCTGTGTTTTTTAAAGCCTTTGTAAATTATCCATGCTATTTTCTATTTAGAACGAAGACTTCAGAATCTTAAAATCCCTTCACGTTTGTATGCAATTGTGCTAAATTCAACTCTGGAATCAAGCAAATATTAATATGTTTGCATGACATTAGTTATTTATATTTTGATATCACTTTATACATTTAATACATTTAAGTCAAGCTACGGTACATGTGATGGTAGCTAGTTAGTACTCTTACCTGTGAGGCCTCATCCAAACAGCATAATAACCAGACTGTATCATTAAAACTACAAGTACCAGTTCTAGATCCTTGACTTTTGACAAACAATTCAAAAGACAACATGTATTTAAACTTTATTATTCTTATTGTCTAAAGCAGGGGTGCCCACACCTTTTTGGCTGGTGAGCTACTTTTGAAATGACTAGCTCATCGAGGTCTACCAACCAAAAATAAAATCCCAAATTGTAAGGGTTGCTGAATAACACGTTTTATTTATACATGGGACAACTAGGCTGCAACAAACGACTAATTTGATAAATGATTAATCTATCGATTAATGAAACGATTAAACGACTATTCGGACTATTATGCCAATTTCTCAAACGCTCTTATTTAGCCATCAACTTTTAGATTTAGCTTGAGGTTGATTTAGGCATGTGGAAACTAGCAATGAAGACAATAAAGATGAATACTTGATTCAAAAATACATATATTATTAATTAACTAAACAAATTGTGAACAAAATTAACATTGCTTTTTATTAATTAAATCAATATATTTAAAAAGAAACGACAATGTTTTAACAAATCGAATTAAATAATCTGATGACAGAACTGTAAACAGAATAGCTGAAACTTTAACAAAATAAAGAGTAACTCAGTTACCTCTAATCATTAACCCATGGTTGTATACTTGTGTTAAACTCTGTGTGTTGCTGACCTGGAAACGTACTCGTGGATGGGGCTACAGAGCTACTAGAAAGACAGTCCAACCCGGTGCATTTCTCCGTCTGAATGTGGTGCACTTTTGCTAATGTTTCGATAAATTGCTCTTGTTACCGTCCTTACATGCTAAACACTATTGGCAAGGAGCATTGTCCACATCGAGACTGGTCACATTTAACCACACCTTGCCCTTGGAGCGCTTCTATTCGTATAAGGCTTCACCCTCTAAGGCTATCCCTATTGGGTAATCCCTCTGCACATGTGCAGCACTGACAGACTTAATCCACGCCCACCTATGACGTGGGCCTACCTACGGACTCACTTCCGGTATAAATAGGAAGGAGGCCCGACAATCTGCTCCTTCAGCACTCCGTCGCAGAAGCACTGTACAGGCACAAGCTCTTTTCAGAGCTGTTACTAGAAAGCAAACATTTCCCCCTGGCCCCATCCTCCCTCTCCTCCGGACGGGGGAGACAGGGCGGGGCTCGGTGTTAGCCGACATATGAGTTACGACCGGCTGTGGCTGGCTCGCTCCAGGGAGGAAGTGGCGTTACACAGACGATACAGGTGAGTCCTGCCGGGGATTGGAGCAAGCAAACGCGGCTCTCACTCCCCAGGTGTCGTGCACTCATTGTGTCCGTCTCCCTCTGGCCCACAGACAGCGGAGAGCGAACGCTCTCGCGGCTGCGGCCGGGGATGATTGGCTAGTCCAGGAGTCTTACTCTGTGGACCAAGCCCTTGATTATTGGATCCGAGTGGCGGGCAGCAGTCAGGCGACTCCTTCCCCTCCATTCACGGATCACCATGTGGTTCCCCCGGCCCCATCCTCCCTCTCCTCCGGACGGGGGAGACAGGGCGGGGCCCGGTGTCGGCCCGGCAGCCGAGCCTATAGGTTTGGCTGCCGGGCTGACACCGGGTCACCGGGTCCCTCTATCCGCCATCTTGGCTCTGCCGTATATAGGCGGTATTCTCCAGGAACTCCCGGAGATCATCGGAAAGGCAGCCGCCTAATGAGACCTCCCCGTTCCCCCGGTTCAGGAGAGCTCTCCTCCGGTTTGATATAAGCGGCTGCCTCATAGCCTGTCGGTTATTAGGCAGCAGGGCTCGCGGCACAAACCGGCTGTCATTAAAACCTGTCGGTTGATCAGACAGCACAGGCTTGTTTCCTATGTCACAGATATGCCTCCACACACCATAGCCGCGGGAAGTCATTTTGCTCAGCGATACGAGCGGCATAAATTGTTTATTAAAGGCGAGACACCGCAGGCAAAAACATTGTTTTTCATGCACTGGTCAATTTTGAGATGTTGTGCTATTTTGATTCCATAACATGTTTTCTTTCAGGCTTTTGGAAGGAAAACGTACAAAATACACATTTAAGTGTTTATTTTACCATAGTTTGTCTATTTGCGTCTGTAGATTTCTCCTAAATTCACCAAAAGTTAGCATTCTAACGTAACATAAAGTACCGCGACCGCCGTGTGCACTATGTCAACAGAGATATCGTTGGAAAGCTCCGTCTCGCCTGCACAATCTCATCAGATCCAAATATGGTCATTTCCTTTGTATCAGCAACCAATCGTGAAAGTACAAAAAGGTCTTAAACCAATAAACGAAATCTCATTGGCTGGTGTCAATTTCTGACAACGTGATTCGTTCAGAAGCGTCACGTGGTGTGCTAAAACACTTCCTGGTTAGCTTTCCGCTAGAAATTGACATCTCAAAATGGCAAAAGAACGGCGAAAAAAAACGTTCACAGAGAAGACGACAACAATTGTCACTTGCACGAAGCAAGATTATACAAAAAACAAATGACTCCGAACATGAAATACCTTCACGGAGTGCGTCGAGGCGCTAGCTGTCATCCAAAGAACAGGAGGCTTTAGCTAGCGCCTCACTGCAATCTTTAAAGGTCGTTTTCTCAAAATGAGTTTTTTCTCCTACTCTGAGTTAGAAATTTCAAATTCAGTAGCACGTAGATATACCAAACCTTCCAGTTATATTCCTATCATTATTATGAAGGCTTTTACAGATAGGTTTGTTCATATGTCATTCATAGCCTGAATTATATAAGATTTTATACCTAGAAACATGGCGAAAATTGATATTTTAGGGCTGTTGACAGTATTTTCTGATTTATGGAGTGATAAAGAGAGATATCCAAAATCCCTTCTGTAAAAGTCTTAGATGCTAATATGACTACAAAATGAAATGAGAATTTTGAATCTGGCTTTATCCAAAGTTCAGATTTCGGTTCCTGAATTTTTTTTAAATATGCGCACATTTAATGAGATAATGGCTCATTTGCATATTCAGAAAACTTGTAAGACAAGAAACAATTGCCTTATTGTAGGTAATTAACTGGAGAAATGTCTAGCTGATATCTTTAAGTTACATTTTTTTACCCTATTCACCTGGTGTCTCGCCTTAACTGTTAGGCTTAATAAACCATGATAGACCTACATCACTTAGCAACATCTTTACATGCCCACATGCTAACTATGGGTCTTACAAACCTACATAACATTACAAATAGTCAGAAAATATTATTTACAATATTAATAAAACTATGAATTCCATTTTAACTGATTGACAAGGCAAAACACTGCACTGCGGCAGCAGCATTAAAGGAAAAATATCGTTTTACCTTGTGTTGGGGCTTCACAAAACTCCAAATGTAGCCTGGGGTGGCACTAATGAAGACCCTCATTAGAGCAGATACATCCACATTGTCCAACATGTTACTGTGGACATGCATCAAAGTCAGATGTGTCAGTCTCTTATGTGTCATAGTACTCTAGTTGTAGAGGTGGTGGGCTGAGGAGTAGCTGGTGGTCCACTCTTTTTATTGGGTTGTTTGTTGGAGAAAAAAAATCCAAAATCCTTTTTTGCGCCATTCTAGAAAGTTGTCACTCTGCAGTGTGTGTGTCGCGTCAATTACGTCACTCTCCCACGACCTACGACCTAGATGACTCGGATTGTATTTGGAAAATAAATTCAAGCCACCTGACTGATACAAATATATACTATGACTGTTACTGTATACAGCTACTTTTATTTTAAGTAAAATCATAACTATTTTATGTAGTTTAATCATTTTTATTTAGGTGGTCACTCAGTTTTTCAAATGTACACCATTTGCCAACAGGGGGTGCTGCAGCACCCCCAGCATCCCTACTTCCCGCGGCTATGCCACACACCGTTCATTCCTCAAGCGGGTTTGAGCATGAACGCGCCTCAATGTCCGGTTTACGAGCCTTCTCCTAAATGGCGACATGATGAGAGCCGCTGTGCAATACAGCGTGTGGAGGTGAAAGAGCCGGCTGTAACCTGTCAGTCAGCAGGCAGCAGGGCTCGTGGTGCAAGTCAGCTGTATTTAACCAGGCAGTTATTAGACAGCAGGGCTTGACGTTTAAACCTGATGCTCCTAACCTGTCGGTTAACGGCAGCAGGGCTCGGGGCGCAAGCCAGCTGTATTTAACCAGGCGGTTATTAGACAGCAGGGCTTGACGTTTAAACCTGATGCTCCTAACCTGTCGGTTAGCAGGCAGCCCGTTTTTTTTCCTCTGTCCCAGATGTGCCTACTACACACGGTCGTAATGAGCCCAGGGCTGTTATTACGCGCTGTATGAATAGCACTGCACACACCTCCGCTCATTCCTCAGCAGGTTTAAGCGTGAACGCGCCTCAATGTCTAGTTTACGAGCCTTCTCCTAAACAGAGACAGGATGAGAGCCGGTGTGAGATGCAGCGTGTGGAGGCCCCCTCGCAGCTTTTCTGTCCGGTCCCCTCTTGGGTTGCTTCACGGGCAATGGCGGCGAGGGCTCTGACGTGGCTCGTCACCATGACAACCACAGCACATCCAGAGCATGTTGCGCGCTCTCAGAATATTACTCAGAGTGGCGATGCGTGTGTTTGATGGACAGATGGATAATAATAAGCAGCAAGGCCCACCGGGTAAGCCAGCTGCCCCTAGCCTGTCGGTTATAGGCAGCATGGCTCGCTGCATAAATCGGCTGTCTTTAAAACCTATTGGTTTTTAGGCAGCTCGGTTTTTCTTCTCTGTCCCAAACCTACCTCCTACACACGGTCGTAATGAGCCCACGAGTGCCATTATTACAGTGAGGACAGCACTGCACACAGCTCCGCTCATCCCTTAGGGGTGTTGAGCGTGAACACACCTCAGTGTCCAGTTTAACACTGTAAGCAATTGCTGTTATTTTACAGCCAATTGTCAACACTAATCTACTGGCAGCCCCCTAACCAGAATGTTACTGTGAATTATTTAATTGTGTACAGTAATGGACTGAAATTGTTCAACAGTATGAATACTGTATAATTTCAGTGTATTGCTGGCGTCTCTGCTGCCAGTATTTTACTGTTAATTGAACAAATGTAGCAGTATACTGTATTTTATGTTTACAGTAAGAGGCTGTGAAGTCATTTCACAGTATGAGTACTGTGGTATTACAGTGAAGTGCAGGCGTCTGAAGAGACTGCCGTCACTTTACTGTTATTTGACAGGAACATTTGTTACAGTGGACATAATGAGAGCCTGTGTGAAATGCAGCGTCTGGAGGATTCTGGCGTAGCTCGTCACCATGACAACCACAGCACATCCAGAGCAGGTTGGCGCGCTGAGTGGCGGCGCGTGTGTTCAATGGACAAAGGGAAGATAATATGCAGCAAGGCTCCCCGGTTAAGCCGGCTGCCAATAGCCTATTGGTTACTTGGCAGCATGGCTCGCTGCCTAAGCCGGCTAGGTTTTTTAACTTATCGGTTAATAAAACAGCAGGGCTTACTATTCAATCCGTCTACCTTAAACTTTTTGGGTTTAGGCAGCACAGATTTTTTCTCTGTCTCAGACGTACCTCCTACCCACGGTCGTAATAAGCCCACGGAGGGCCATTATTACGCATTGTGTGGACAGCACTTCACACACCTCTGCTCATCCCTTAGTGAGTCTTCTCCTAAACGGCGATATATTGAGAGCCTGTGTGAAATGCAGCGTGTGGAGCGCTCTGGCGTCGTTTGCCACCAACCACAGCACATCCAGAGAATGTACACCCGGCGCTATCAGAGTACTGTATGGTACTCAGGGTGGCAGCGCGTGTGTCTGATGGACAGATGGATGAGCAGGCGGATGGGCAGAGGATAGTCTCTGCAGTTCGCCTCTCCCCCCCGCAGTTCTACAGGATACAGGGAACCCTGTCATCCCGGGAACAGTGTCTCGCGCTCCGTGCAGAGCGGCAGGAACTCTTGTTAAAAGAAAGCTTTTTTCCAGGGTTCCTCATTGGGAAGAAAATCAGGGTTTTTTACTCCTGGTATTTTCTGGTCCCGAAGGAGACGGGGCGGGGGGAATGAGACCCATCCTCGATCTGTCAGTGTCCAACAAGGGAATGGCCTTTTCCCATGCTGACGATCAAACAGGTGCTGGAGTGTTCACCAGGGAGACTGGTTCATATCCATAATCCTGAAGGATACATTCCTCCACGTAACCATCATCCCGAAACACAGCAATTTCCTGCGTTTCTCATTCCTGGCTCCACGCACTTTTTCAAAGTGGCTGGAGACGGTTGGAGCAGCTACTCAGAATGGGGACGAGAGTAGGGATGTCCCGATCACCTTTTTTTGCTCCCGATCCGATTCCGATAATTTGATTTTGACAATCTGCCGATACCTATTTTTTCCGATCTTTATGCAATGCATTAAGAGAAAAAAAAGGAAAAAAGCATTCAAGTTGTCCCTTAAGGTTATTTTTTTTATTTAAATGACAGTACCCAACTATCCATTCCATCCAACATGGATATAGCTTCTTTTTTTCACAGCAGCATTGGATCAGTTCAGTTGTGCAGCATTGGATCAAAACAAAAATAACAAAATAACCATGTAAACAAATTGAGTGCAGATAGTGCAGTAACAAAACAAAAATAACTATACTGGAAAGAGGTAGCTTGACTAGCTTCACAAGTTCACAAATAATAAAATAAAAATGTGGCTTAGTGCAGAATTCTAGCCTTAAAGAGCAACTTCCAGGTTAAAGACACCTGTGAATAAATGTGTAGGAAAATGATGAATACACTAGATTTTCCAAAAAATATACAGAAATATACACTACAGTGACATCTGGCGTCGTTTTTGTAAGAAATGTTCGCTTCCGCATAAAAAAGCCTCGGCACGTGACCTCCCGCGTGTGACGTAACCCAGGGTAAACAAGGGGGAGAGCGGCCGGTGTAACGTATTAATAAACATGGATCCCAATGCTAGTTTCGACACAGAAGACACAGAAGAAGTTGAACATGAATATTCAAATGCATATGACGGACCACAACCTTATAATTATGAGCCTGCTAGACGTCCAAGAGACCAGGAGCATCCAAGGATTAGAAGAAATAATGGCCATCGGAGAGAAATTGAGCTGTGGTGTGAGGAGAACCAGTGGAGAACTGGGCAGCTATCTTGGTGAGTGACCGGCGTTAGCGACAGAATGTTAGCTAACGTCACATCACAACATTGTGAAGTTAGCTATCATATACCAGGCTATAACTAAAGTAGCATTGATACTATAGTAACGTTGCTGGCAGGACTGTTGATACTGATCCATAACAGAAGCTAATGCTAAAGTATCAGCCGTATCTCGCGTTACCTATGTAGAAATTGATGTAAGGTATTATGCAGAAGAAATAATGCAGCATATTTTTGGTATATTCATTTTAATGTCACCCATATATAGGAGTTGTATTGCATCATGTTATCCCTAATATATGTGTGGGTTTATACATTCCTGTGTGTTAATAGTTGAAGGAACAAAAAGTACATTTTTCCTCTTAAATATAGAGAGGTTTTTTATAGATTCCTGAAACAATGTTCCCTTTTTCTTAAAAGTCGATTAGCGCAATAGTCTTTTTCTTTCACTTTTACCCTTTTATCAAAAGGGTGTTTTTAGGCTATTTTTGAGGAGGGAACATGCATATTTACTTGTGAGTTCTGTTTTGAGTGACAAGATTACCCCTTTGAGTGTTTTTCTTGGTTAAACCATTGATAGGCTTTGCAAATTGCGAGGGACATTTCCCCCAGATATAATGGTTAAATTATTCTTAAATTAATGATGCGCATCCTGCAGGCCTTGAGAATTGAGTCACACAGTTAAGAGAGACAATGGTCCTTCTGATTCTGGGTAAGCTGACTTCGGGTGGATGGAAGTTCAGAGAGGGCCGGGGGGGTATGAGGACACTTAAGCTCTGTTGGTTAGCTGGTCCTGAGGAGGTCATGAGATGATGACTGATAAATTCCCAACAAGTATGGCTTTCATAAAGGAAAACACAGACTATTGTGTGATAAGCTACATGATAAGAATGTGTTTTGCTTCAAACTGAAACTGTTTGGTTCTCTGCTGGCACGCGCTGATTCACTGTGAGACAGCATCTTTTGTACCTCCCAATGAGATGACCTGAAAAGATGACCAGCTGACCCAACCCCTTCCTGTTTGTTTTGGTATGAAAGCCTGTTCGGCCTTAGGTTCGCTCTCTCTTCTCGCGCTGCCAAGACTGAAGGATCTAAGTGGCACGTGAACCAGGGCAGGAGTACTCCTTACATTGCGTATATTATTTTAGATTGTATGGTAATATATTATATTGTATTGCATTATTACCTTGTATAATTAAAACAGATTATTGTTTAACTGGTTTCCTGGTGTCTTCTGATTTCCTTCCTGTTATGATTTTAAGCAGGACTCGCCAAAACGACACGCGGGGACGCGTTGGGTTGTAAAAACCTCAAGACTCACAACAAGTGGTGACCCCTACGTGATCGAGTGGGAGTTCAGAGGGAGTCACATCAGCAGCCAGCGGACGAAGCTGTCCAGGGTGACACCTCGAAATACTTTCTGACAACTAAAAACAGAGCTCTATACAAAATACACGGATACCCGTTACACTCAAAATCTGTGATTTGGATATATTCAAATGTTTAGAGTTGTCAGGAATATTTCTCAGTGTCATAGTCTTCACGCTAAAATAATGCAATGCATATTTTAGCATAGATAGGTAACTAACTAATAAAATTAATAAAGCAACGGTTAGAAAACTCGTGGATTTTTCAGAATCCTACGACTGACTCGTTAGCTACGCGTGAAGCGATGAGGAGTGTAAGATGAAGGTGAAAGGCCCCGTGGGTTTTTTCAGAAATCAATACGGCTAGCCCATTGGGGAAGTTCAGTGGTTTCCTAAAAAGATTCCATCCAGAACAAAACAGAATAATGCTTTCCAGTCTCATAGGAAGCTGCAGTTGCATTATAAGTACAATCCAAGGGGAGATACGCAAATTTCAAAAAGCCATTTTGAAACTAACGGAATCTCATTCTCTTGTTCTGTGGGGTTAATCTAGAAGGCTAAACGTGACGATAAAGGATTCTGTTGACCTGGGTTTCGGCTCCATGAGAACGCCACATCGCTGAAAAGCCGTGTCGAAGCGCGTTCTAAGGTCGCATTATCTGTTGAAATAAACATCGCACCATAACAAGCTGGATAGACTGTACGGGAATAATTTTCTGTGAATAATTACTAATAGATAAGGGAGAAAAGTCAGATAAATACGCAAAGTTTAAGCTGGTTGCTCTCAGAAGCATCTTTCCCCTCAAGTGAGGTGGAACTCATTCCTGGTGAGGTGCCGCCATCTGCTGGACGTATTTTGTAGTATTTCTTGCATTATTACATTACATTTGACTGGCGCCTTTATCCGAAGCGACTCACAATAAGTGCGTTAGACTAGGAAATACAATCAAAAACAAAACAGGATCATTAAAATATATCTGGGTTTATAGAGCCAAAACATTTCAAGTGCTACTCAACTGCCTTTCGATAAGCCAGTCCGTTGTTAGTAGTTGTAAGTGCTTCTGTTAGTACTTCTTGGTTAATATAATATATATTAATATATATCATTCGAAGTGGAGGTGTAATACTTCAGTTTTTACACTCAAAATAGTTACACATTTGGATTAAGGGCAGGGCAGTTAAATAAATACATTAACTACGTTAGGAGTAACGACAAGTATTGTCCATTATATTAATAAATACCACTGAACACATAGCAACCTAGTCAGATAAATAAGATACAATCACCATGGAGGGACAGTTTAAAAAACATGATTTACACGTCCCAATTTCTGGAAGTTTCCGAGAGCAATGGGGACAGACTGAGAGATTGATTCTCAGTGGACTCAAACAGGGAGACAAGAAGAAGGCTTGTGCCGACCTCGGGTTCCTCCATAAAAAAATGATAGAAGAAGACAGAGTGGGAGGAGATGACGCTTTAGGAAATTTAAGCTCAGCTCTAAATGTTTATGAATGACAGCTTGTAAAAAAACTTAGTGACCTAAACCAACAAAAGCACGGATTATTAGGCCGGACGAAACTAAACAAAGAGAAGGAGGAGGTAGATAAAATACGGAGGCTTTGTCATAATGCAGCACTCGCCATGAACGGTGTAGCTGTTACCCCCTTCACAGCCAAAACTCCCCCAGTCCTGGTCGCGGTCCAAACCCCGACCCAGGGAGAGGAGTTTCAACGCTCTAGTAACCTTAGACCTCTCCTGTTCCCTCATGACAGTATAGGGACGCACGTGCCAGCACAACCACCTACACATGAAGACATACTTCACTTTATTGCAGAAGGTGTCAGGGGTTATGGGAGTATGAATAAAGAGGAAACCTCTGCCTCAAACAGGGAAGACATGGGGAGGCAAACTCTCAGCAGTGCTGTAAATGACATGTGCACTGTACAAAAGGCTGGCTCAGAAGAGAGGTCTCAGACAGGACCTATAGAGGATCCAGTTCTCCCCTTCAGTTCCCCCCTCATTTACCCGGATTTATTTAATCCAGTTAAACAACCTCCCCCTTACTCTCCCCCTGTCCCAGACACACCCCCCATGTCTAATCTACAGATGCCACTAACAAAAGGGTGCTATGGATCAGACCAAGAACAAGCAAGTGATAAGGGGGGTAACTTTACAATCATGGGAAATGTTTCACTGACTCCTTTAAGGAGTAGCTCTATTAAAAGAAGCGAAAGCAGCCCCACAGAGGCAGAATTACTCGCCATTGTAGAACGCCAAGAGGAGAGGGAGAGAGAGGATAGAGTATGATTTGACTATGACAGAAGGCAGTATGAGAAGAGAAGAAAGGAAGAGGGGAGAAGAAGTGATAAGAGAGATGAGGGGAGTGGGGGCAGTCAGGAGAGAGAGAGGGGCTATCACCAGGGGGTGGAAGAATTACTGGGACTTGAAAAGGAATGACAGAGTCAGAAGGGAAATGGAGGTAGAAGACAAATAGAGGGAGACAGTCAAGACAGAGCAGAGGACAGCTCCTCTGAGGGAGAAAGATCAGGTGACGATCCTTTTAGAAGTAGAGAAGCCCAGACCCGCTATAAACCAAAAAGCAGGGGAGGAGCATCTGGAGATGATAGTGATACGTTATACTCTGAAGCAGAACACACAGGGTATAGAGATAGCTATCAGGACATGTTATGGAAATCTAGGACCCAACACAGCTGGAGAGTACAAGTCAAAGTGATCAAAACAAATAAATGGTGAATCGAACAGAGCTGTCTTTTGGTTATTTATTTGAAGCTTCAAATACATGATACAGATATAATATAGACACAGGTCTGACAGAGTATAGGATAGTCTGCCAGAGTGTGCGTAGTACAATGAAAGAGCAAAGGTTATATAGGAAATGAGTGGGAACGTGAGAAATCTGTGTTCACACAGTCATATTGTTATTAGACACCTGGACTTGAGCTGCAGATAGCATAACGGTTCTCAGAGCAGTGAGTGGCGGTGTGACTGTGTGAGTCTCCCAGCTGTGGCCTTGAAGGGCTTGGGAATAAACCCAAAGTAGAGAAGAAGAAGAAGAAAACAGCACATGACATTTATGAGAAGCATTTGGTTTAAGCATATAAGGACATCAATACAAATTTCCACTACATTCTCCCCTTTTGATCATACTTGATCAATAAAAAAAAAAAAATGACAGGATAGACTGATATACTGTAACACATCAATGAATACACTCCATCGCTGGTTTAAGTAAACACATCACAAATATATCATAGAAAACTGGCTGTTTTTGTGGAGGACAGACTCCAATATAATGTAAGCATAAGAGAATAAGAGAAGAGGGTACGCATGATTATATTGTAGTGTCCGAATCAGACTCTTCTGATTCTAGCTGGTCTATCTAGAAAGGATAGACGTGTAATGGAATAGTAGTATACTGAACGAAAGCTGAGGATACCATGCTGGAAACGCACTTCTTCAGTATATGTCGGGAATGTAAGTGCAACAGGAGTCACTGATCACATGACACAGGCCACCCTTTGAGGCGAACAAAAGGTCAAGA
Source organism: Pseudochaenichthys georgianus (assembly GCF_902827115.2). Classification (NCBI taxonomy): domain Eukaryota; kingdom Metazoa; phylum Chordata; class Actinopteri; order Perciformes; family Channichthyidae; genus Pseudochaenichthys; species Pseudochaenichthys georgianus. The sequence goes on along the minus strand of NC_047519.1, from coordinate 17,491,796 downwards.
GCAAATTGGTGCTGCATGAGCATGTTCCTAGAGGCTATTATGAATGGGGGCAATGCCTGGAAGCCTTGCGTGGTCTCGTAAGTGAAGTTCTCTAGCCGGACGTGTAAGGTATCTATTTTATGGGCATTGTTTACTGTACCCCACCATGGGAACAGGCCACCCATGAATTTAGCTCCAGCGGACGTCAGATCTCTTTTTACCTTGTGGTGGTCGGGGTGTTGGAACTCTGGGTAATGATGTGTCGTGTACATTAAAGTCGTGAGTACAGTGACTGCTGGATTCAAATCCACTAGAGTGCATGTACCTATCCAGAGGGGAGCCAGAACTTGATAGAGCTTTCATTTCAAACCTTTATTTAACCAGATTGGTCCCATTGAGATCATAGATCTCTTTTTCAAGGGAGACCTGCACAACCAAACGTAATCTTGTGGCGCGCTAAACCCAGCATCACTGGGCCAGGCCAGTTGGAGGGAAATATGTTTGACATCAGGGAATGCTACGTTAGAAAGGATTCTTTCAGGGGCACCGGATATGCGACAATACGAGATTTTGTAAGCACCGTAACTGCACGTGTTCCGTAGGATGCGAGTACAACCAGTAGTAGTTCCTAGGGAAAAATAAGGTGGTGTAAGAGACGTTTTGTGGTACACTCTCTGGATGCAGAGGCTGTGTTTCATCCCTCTCAAATGACTAGGGTGCACATGGCTGACGGGTTGGTACTTTGCGTATGTGGTATCAAACGTGGATGCACGTAAAGAGGAGTTAGACCGATTACTGCTGCCTAGCATAACGCCACTCGGTTACGCTACCTATGTATAGATTACATGTAGATGTACCTATTGATGTCAACAGTTGCGTCAAAGGTTGCTTACGCTTTTCGGGGTCTGAGTTTTGGGCGCGATGTCTATGTAAAATGTGCCATACGGGTCGGCGCCGGATACATACATACAGACAACAAAATAAAATAAATGTGGTTCGCCCTGCTTTCCCCATGTACCTCTTAGATACCTCGATTTTGGCTGACATGCTGTATGCTGAAATGGATACATAAAATATAGGACTAGTCCTAACACAACTATCATGGCAAGTATGCAGAGGAACCATTCTATGATTGTCCAGGCTCTCCAGTAGTATTCACATTGCTCACGGTTGCGTTGTCATCTCTCCAGGCGAGCCCTCATCACGAGGGGGAAATGTTCCATGGTGTGTGTGTGAGTGTATTCTCTCGGTCGATTTCGTGACACGGACAGTCAGACTCCGCACACCGATAACACAAACGAGGAACCAGAGAGCATATGGAACCGCTCAGCTGGCACTCGCTCGTGACACCTTGTGTGTAGTGTGTTTTTGTGTATGTAGTGCAAGTGTGGTGCTGGTGGTGACTAGGACACGTCACTTGTTGTCATCTCTGTTGGTGACTTGGACACGTCACTTGTTGTCATCTGTTGGTGACTTGGACACGTCACTTGTTGTCGTCTGCTTCTATCGTTTCTCCTTTCCTGTGACTACGACTTTGCAGTGGCTGGCGTGGACCCACGTAGCTCTCTCGGCGACCTTGACCGCTTTCTGGGTGACGAGAAGCACGTGGTAGGGACCTTGCCAACGATTGGATTTCCAGCTCTTTCTCCGGGAATCCTTGATCAGCACGAAGTCGCCGGGTTGAAGGCGGTGAAGCGGACCAGTGGCTAAAGTGGATGATAGGTTAACACAATATGACAACATAGCATCCTCACACAAAGTTGTGGAGCGAAGAGGACATCCTGGAGCCTTGAGTCCAATCTGTGGAGGAGCCCCAAAAAGGATTTCAAATGGGCTGAGTTGACTCTGTGTTCTTTTCCGCATCCGCATGTACATCAGCACAATGGGCAGAGCTTGTGTCCATGACAGACCTGTGTCTGCACAGCATTTTGCTAGTTTGTTTTTGATTGTGCCGTTCTCTCTTTCCACCCCAAATAAGCACAATGCTTTCTGATGTCCATGCCCATGTATTCTCCTATCTGCGTAATGGCCTCATTAGCAAAATGTGAACCGTTGTCACCAGAAATGTTGTCTGGTAGTCCCCATCTAGGAATTATTTCCCTCAGTAGTGCCTTTGCCACAGCATTTGCTGTCTGTGCTTTTACTGGGAAAGCTTCAACCCATTTGGACCACATGTCGACCACCACCAGACAGTGCTTCTTACCCTCTGATGGGCTAAGCTCAATGAAATCCAGCATTAGGTGCTCAAATGGCCTGGTGGGAGGTGGATGTGCTCCGGGTCCTGTAACCTTTACTGGTCTACCAGAATTTTGCATAATGCAGATTAGGCATGCTTCACAGTGCTTTTGAGCTGTTACTGTGAACCCCCTTGTGAACCACTCCTGATTGATAGACTCTAACATCCCTCCTTTTGACACATGATCCAACCCATGTGTCAACTTAGCGAAATGTGGGAAAAAATGAATTGGAAGACATGGATTGGAATTTGGGCCAACCCAGATGCTGGAGGTTGGGTCAAAAACAGCCCCAGCAGCCTTCCATTGAGCCTTCTCAACTGGCGTAGCTAGCTGCTGCATGGAAGTCAGTGATGACATTTTGTCAGTGAAGGAGGAGACAGGGATTTTAACAAATGAGTGTGCGTGAGGTGCGAGAGGAATCAGAGCCGCTGCCTTTGCGGCTGAGTCAGCAGACGCATTTCCTAGGGAAACTGGGTCTGTACTGCTTGCGTGTGCGGCACATTTACAGACTGCAACCTCAGATGGGAGCAGAGTGGCGTCTAGTAAGCCTGCAACCAGTACATGGTTAAGTACTGGTTTGCCATCAGATTTCAGAAATTGTCTACACTTCCAAATAGCCCCAAAATCGTGTAATACCCCGAAAGCATATCGTGAGTCAGTGTAAATAGTCACGGTTTTGCCTTCTGCAAACGTGCAGGCTTCAGTTAGTGCGATGAGCTCTGCTGCCTGTGCTGAGAGGTGACATGGAAGCGGTCCAGAACGGAGTACAGCAGAATCTGAAACAACAGAAAAACCCACCCGATTAGTGCCCCCTTGGTCGCGAGAGGCAGACCCATCAACATACAAAATGAGGTCAGCGTTGGTCAGAGGAACGTCTTTTAAGTCCGGTCTAGGTGTGCACACCATGAGAAGTTCGTCAACCGTCTTCAGGCAATGTTCAAACTAAATGAAGTCTCTCCTTTTGAAACATCATGTGTTGAAATAAACACCTGCAGTTCAAAAATAAAAAGTGAATTGCCTAATATTTTTGTTGTGGAATCAATTAATTTCTTTCTTTAAAAGCAAAAACATGAAAAAGCTAAGTTGAACAACTTAAAAACTAAAATCAACTTAATCAACTTAACTTAATTTAAGTTAATCAACTTAAAAACTTATGTTTATGCTACCAATTATTAAGTAAGTGGTAATTGAAAACACCTCTGATTGTAGAGGAAAAGCCTTCTCCCCTAACCCAAATAACTTTGTTGCTTTAACAACATTTCAATAGAAGTTGTCTTAACTCAATAACCATCGATGCAACCTATTGCCTTGATTTTCTTTGTTAAGCCAAGGCATTTGTTTTTAGAGTGTACGTAGACTGGGCCTCCCATATAACCTGGCTGAGCCGATATAAAAACCAATCAGCAAATAACTTTTCAATACATTATTGATTACTATTTTTGAGGTACTTTTAGGTTGGAAGTGAACATAAGTCAGAGGTAAATGGTGTTCTTTTCCTCCACTACATGTATTTAATACCTTTAGTTACTTCACAGATGTGGATGAATGATGTGAAATATAATCAAGTGTTAAATCAGACTTTAGTTCCACCTGGAGTAAATCCACAAGCTACCCTGCAGAATACAAAGCCATTCAACCTAGCTGCACCTTCACCAGCTTTGAGAACACTTTCATGATCAATCATTATAAAACATATCATATATATTATTCTGAAATGGACCAATCTGCACAACGACTACTTTTACTGTCTTTATTTTCACTATATTCTGATAATACTTTTCTACTTTTACTTGAGGAACATTTTGAATGCAGGACTGTTACTGTAACACTCTGGTACTTATTCCTTTACTGAAGTACAATATCTGAGTACTTATAATTTCACTACAAGATCTGAGTACTTATTCCTCTTCTGGTAGTGTATTAGTCTGAATTGTCCTGAAACCATCAGGAGTGGTTCAGAAACTTCTCCTTTACAGTTACCCAGCTCCTATTGAGTGAATACATCTACCACTACATTTGCATTCAGGCAAATCTGCCTTTTTTTTACCAAAGTCAGTGTGGGACATTTCTTAATGCAAACATTCACTGTCATATTTCAAATATGTACCCTTTTCTTTTTAACCACAGACATGTTCTCTAATTCTTCTAATTTGTCAATAGCATGTATGATGCATGTGTGTGTGTGTGTGTGTGTGTGTGTGTGTGTGTGTGTGTGTGTGTGTGTGTGTGTGTGTGTGTGTGTGTGTGTGTGTGTGTGTGTGTGTGTGTGTGTGTGTGTGTGTGTGTGTGTGTGTGTGTGTGTGTGTGTGTGTGTGTGTGTGTGTGTGTGTGTGTGTGTGTGTGTGTGTGTGTGTGTGTGTGTGTGTGTGTGTGTGTGTGTGTGTGTGTGTGTGTGTGTGTGTGTGTGTGTGTGTGTGTGTGTGTCACTTCCCTGGTTAGATGCTGCTGGCTGAATTTCCATCTCGCTCGATTGGGCCCCTTCCTTGCTGTCCCCCTCTGCCTCCACTGCCAGTGTTCTGTGAGCAGTCCCATAATCCAATGTTCAACACTTGAAACATCTTTCGTCAAATGAAGGTCTTGCTTCTCGTCCTCTGCATCGGAAAACCTCCTCTGCCTCTCCCTCGGTATTGTGAGCGGCCAGCATTTTGCTTAGCTTGCGCTGTGTCTGTGAGTCCGTTGAGAAAGGCATTACTGAGGTTTGTTTCCCAAACACCTGCTTGGTCTCCTCGGGCATCGGGTTTGTTTATCCCGCTGTTGTCCCCATCTACTTGGGCCTGATGGGGGTGGACGAGCTTGGAGTTGACGCTGACTGCATGGCTGGGGCTTGTAGTGGTGGTGGAGGTGGTTGAGGTGTTCCAACCGGATTGCCAGGGTTGTACGCCGGAGGAGGGAAGGATACCCAGTCGAGGAGAGGTCATTCAGGCCTGCAATGGAAGGACACAGAGATGTCTGGGGTTTACATGTCTTTTGGAAATAATGTATTTTCCTTCTTTTCTTCACATTCATCTTCAACCTTAATATTTTATTTAATACCCAAGGCCAACTGCCTTTTTTTTCACTCCCCAGTATTATAAACACTTTCTGTGAGTGTCCAGTTTTCTATAAGTCTTTTACTTTAACTTTATTTATTTTTTTACCCTTCATTCCATCTTCATGTTCTTGTAATTTATTCTTTTTAGGTTCTTGATTTTTAATTTACTCAAAAAAACCTCCCTTAGGAAATCCGAACATTTCCATCCATATATTTAATTTAGACAGACTGTCTTCACCATATTTTGCTCGCATGACATCCACAATCGGACCCTCAGGAGAATGTACAAATCCCCTATGCTTTGCTCCCATAACAAAGTCTTTAAAGTGTTACCAAAACACCCCGTGTTACCAAAACACTATTTTTTCATCCGTCGATGACCAGATATCCCAAATATCCTACTTTCGAGCAGTCCCTCTCATAAATGTCATGTCGAGTTTAATTACGTTTAACTTTAAACAATTTAGACTTTGTACATCTCACCCAGTATTGAAAGCCCTTTGAGTTCGTTGGATCTCGTGAAGTAAATCGGTTCCACCCCGGCGCAGGTCCTCTCGTCCCGTACTGTTTCTGTCGAGGTAGAGGAGGATCCAAGGATCCTGGAGCGACCACCAGCGTCCGGAGGTGTCCGCAATCTAACATACAGAGATCCTGCCGACAACGCCATTTGTTATGGAAATCTAGGACCCAACACAGCTGGAGAGTACAAGTCAAAGTGATCAAAACAAATAAATGGTGAATCGAACAGAGCTGTCTTTTGGTTATTTATTTGAAGCTTCAAATACATGATACAGATATAATATAGACACAGGTCTGACAGAGTATAGGATAGTCTGCCAGAGTGTGCGTAGTACAATGAAAAAGCAAAGGTTATATAGGAAATGAGTGGGAACGTGAGAAATCTGTGTTCACACAGTCATATTGTTATTAGACACCTGGCCTTGAGCTGCAGATAGCATAACAGTTCTCAGAGCAGTGAGTGGCGGTGTGACTGTGTGAGTCTCCCAGCTGTGGCCTTGAAGGGCTTGGGAATAAACCCAAAGTAGAGAAGAAGAAGAAGAAGAAGAAGAAAACAGCACATGACATTTATGAGAAGCATTTGGTTTAAGCATATAAGGACATCAATAAAAATGTCCACTACAGACACTGCTCAGCAAGGGCGAGCAGAACAGAAACAGGAAAACTGGAGAAAAAAGAGGACAAAGGTTAAGAGCATATCTCTGGAAGGAACAATCACTGAATTGACTGATGTACAGGTTATTGGACTCCCCCGGGGGATGTTAAGATCCCATCACACCTCGGACAACCCCACATCTCATGCCTTTTTGGCCCCAGTATTACAGGCTCCTTTAGTGGTTCTCCCCAGCGGGAATATCACTTATCACCCATTCACACTAGGAGACATACATGCACTAGTTGACAAAATGCCGCTACCTACTGAGGGAGGGAGACAGTGGATGAGAAAGTTTGCAGATATGTCAGTAAGACAAACAATCTGCCTTGGAGATTTCAGGAGGATATTAGCACAACAGACTTCCAGCTATGAGGTAGAGAGAGTTGAGGGAAGATCAGGTACAGGAAGAATGAGCGATGACAAGCCCATCTCTTCCAACGACATACACAGCTTGCTTAGCAAGGCAATGAGAGAACATTTCCCACAGACAGGAGGAGGTTACGGTTCACTGTGTTTCACATTCATACCTGGAGAGGCCGCAGCAACCATGTTGCTCAGGTCACGCCAAAAATACACAGTAGCTACTGACTATAGTCCAGAAAATAATGACCAACATGTGCAGATGTTCCGTAAAGCGATACTGGCAGCTGTACCTGCCGAGATTAAAGCTCTCATGGAGGACAACCCAGAGGCAGATCACCTAAACACGCAGACATGGGAGTGTCATTTGGCCCATCATTTAGGCAAATTTAACAAACAACTCACGAAGAATAAAACCGAGGAGGAAGAGTTGAGAGTGCAACTACTCCGTACTCAGCTAGAAATAGTCCGTATAACAGTTCAGAATGAGAAAAGAGTGCCAAACAGCTGATTGTTCATCCCGTGGCGCTAGCAGAGCAGGCACCGGGCCGCAAAACCCAAAAGGGGGTTTTCCCAACCAAGGTCCGTCCTATAACCAGCCCCAATATGGCTACAATAATGGTTTTCAGCAACAGAGGGGCGGGTTCAGAGGCAGAGCTAGAGGTAGAGGAGGGTTTGGAACAGCTCCAGGAGAGAACCAATATCAGCAGCAGGTGTGCTTCACCTGTGGACAGGCCGACCACTGGTACAGGCGATGCCCACAGGGGCCCCCACCACAGAGAGGGCGGGGGCAAGGGGGACAGAGAGGGCATGGACAAGGGTACACAGCAGACATGCAGTATTTCCAGAAACCCCATGAGGCAGCCCCACAAGCCCAACACCAAGACCAGGGTCACGTTGCACTCAATGCGATGGCCGCCCCCTATGGCCAGTTTGTGCAGTACGAACAAGACTATTACCCACCACAATGAGGTCGCCCAGGGAACCCAGAATGTACGGGCCTGGCGGATCCTTACATGGACATGACTGTAAAAAACTTGAAGCTACCATTCCTTGTTGATTCAGGAGCTAGATATTCAACTATCAACTCCCCCGTGTTCAACACGTCCATTTCAAGTAATAAAGTCTCAGTCATAGGGTTTTCGGGAGAAATAGAGCAAGTACCGCTCTCTACGCCATTAACCACCAAAATAGCAGGCCAGATATTTTTCCATCAGTACATTCTGGCACCTCAAAGTCCGGCTAACCTCATGGGACGGGATGTTCTTATCAAAGCTAATGTTCCCCCGATGGACTGATAATATCGTTTCCAGACGGCACTCGCCTCAATTGTTCAATATCCACCATAAAGTCAGGTTCTCAGATGTTGTTGGGCCAATCCACAGAAGCAGATGCAACTCAGTATGCCACTATATACTGGGGGTTGCTCGACCGGCCCCAAGACAACACACCAGGACTATTTTCCATTTTTCAACAATGGAAGCCGTGGATTAACCTCCTCAGGCCTTATGGTTCCCCTCCAGACCCTCCCCATCTGACGCTAAATTATGATAGAAAAGACGACCAAAGTTATGCATATGCATATGACAAAGAGGTGGCTCTGTCCATTTGGGACGTAACCACAACCAATTTATTTGTGGGACAAGCGGGGGTGGCTGTTAACATGTAATCTCTTTGCGTCTATACTACAGGATATACGGTAGTCTAGGTTGCCCTCTTGAGGCTGTGAAACGCATGCGCAGTTAGTCTGTGTCCACCTGGAGCATGAGGTCCACTGTTCGTTAATGGCTCTGTATTGGTGTTATGCACGTTGATGGAATAAATCAAGTTAACAGAAGATAAACGTTGTGTTTATTTGTAGTAGACTAACAGTGGCTGCATCTGTTGAACTCACTGATTAACAACTGTATTGGTACCGTATGTCAGCTGAAGCTACACCACACATTTCAATAGCTATCAGGAAGGGCTATGAAGCTAAGAAACTTGGTCCTATGGTCAAAACACTGCTAGAAGTAGAGGATTGGGAAACAACACAAATAGTAGCACTCACATACTCTCCTTCACACAAAGCTTATGCTCTAAAAATGTGCACTCAAGAATGCATCTTCATGGAGAGACACGAAGTGGATAGACATCATGGTAGAGAGAAGACTGACCGTTCATTCACTGATGACATGTTGCGTGACCTCCCGCCTGACCTGTGGTCATCTGACTCTCATGACGTAGGTTTCTGCTCAAAGGCTGCACCAATAACATTTGAGGTGAGCAGCTCTATAACTATAAATCTATCACAGTACCCTGTTAAACCACAGGCCAAAGGGGGTATCAGCAAGGCAGTTGAGGGACTAAAAAGAGCAGGGGTGTTGGAACCCTCAAAAAGCGAGTGGAACACTCCAATACTCCCGGTATCAAAACCTAGCGGGGAGTACAGAATGGCTCATGATTTGAGGACCATTAATGCTATCACCACTACAGCGCTGGTACCAGTGCCTAACCCATACACAGCTATCTGTAATATCTCACCTGAACATACATTGTTCACTTGTATTGACCTGGCCAACGCTTTCTTCTGCATACCTCTAGCAGAGAGTATGAGACCTATTTTTTCATTTACAATGGGGGGGAAAAACTACAGTACACTAGACTACCCCAAGGCTTCAGTTTGTCTCCAGGAATATTTAACAAAATACTCAGGGAACAGCTAGATGGCGTTCCATTGCCAGAGGGGGTGGTGTTGATCCAGTATGTAGATGACCTTCTCATTGCTGCACCCTCCGCAGTCTCCTGTCTGGAGGCCACCAGGAACCTACTGGTTCGCCTCCACGCAACAGGGTTCAAGGTCTCATAGAAAAAGCTACAATGCACCCGTAAAGAGGTCAAATTTTTGGGCAGAGTTATCTCTCCAGCAGGTACAGGCATGTCAGCAGCACATCAAGAAAGCATATTACATCACCCCAAACCCAAGACAGTCAAAAACATGCTATCTTTTCTGGGTCTCACAGGCTACAACAGACACTACATCCCAGAGTATAACCCAAGAACAGCTGAACTCAGAACACTGATCAATGAGAAAGGCATGCGCAATCTCACTGCCATACTGAACTGGACACAAGCTGCAGAAGCTGCGTTCATTTCTCTCAAACAATCCATGTCCCAGGTCACCTCTCTCGCTGCCGCATCCTATGCATTACCATTTTTCCTTGATGTTTCTGAAAGTGAAAACACAGTAAATGGTATTCTATTTCAGAAAAAGGGGGGGTATAGGTCAATACTGACACATTACTGTACATTAGTATCACCCTGGACAGAGTGGAGAACAGAGAACCTCCATGCACGAGACATGCAGCAGGTACAGCAGGTATCTTAAACACGATTTCACACATTGTGATGAGACACCCATTGACAGTACTGACAACACATAGCATTGTCTCTTTTGTGAACTCAAGTGCATTCACAATGACTTCCACAAGACAGACCAGGTTAGAGAAAACTCTGACACAAGCACACATCACCTACACACATGAAGGAGTTAACAGCGCAGACACCATTGGCAACGGAGAACCCCATAGGTGTGAGGAAAGAATCATCCAGGATGTGAAGCTAAGAATAGATCTCAGAGACGAGCCTATGCCACATGCAGAAAACCTGTTCACAGACGGCTGTTGTTTCAGACACCCCACCAACGGGCTCCAAGCAGCCTACGCAGTGGTGGGTCAAACAGCGGAGGGACAGTTTGAGGAAAGAGCAGCAGGAAAAGTAACAGGGAAAGTCTCAGCACAGTTGGCAGAAGTGGTGGGAGTGATTGCAGCATTAGAGCTATCAAAAGGAAAAGATGTAAACATCTATACTGACTCAGCATATGTTCATGGTGTCATACATGTGGAAATGCACCAGTGGATGAGAGCAGGATTTGTAACATCCACTAATACCCCCATCAAACACGAGAAAGACATCAAAAGGCATGCAGAAGCAGTAATGTTGCCAAACAAGCTAGCTTTACTCAAGTGTAAAGGTCACAGCACCGCAGACAACTATTTGTCTTGGGGTAACAATGCAGCAGACAAAGCAGCTAAAGCCAAAGCAGGGTATATACCCCAGTTTCAAATGCTGGTCTCAAAATCTGCTGACTTAGTGCCTGCAGTAACAGATGATACTCTCAAAGAAGCTCAAGCAGCAGGGTCTCCTCAGGATAAAACAGTATGGTTAGACAGCTACCAACAAAGATGGGACATGGTACTCCCCAGATGGGAGACCAGTGATACCCCCAGGATGGATAAGATCAATGCTTAAAGAAGCACACGGCCCAACACATTGCGGTAAAACTCAGATGAGCAGACACCTGACTCACTGGTGGCACCCTTACCTACCTGACATGATAGTTAATTAACTAGAAGAATGTGTAATTTGCCTAACCCATAACATCAGAGCCACAGTAAAACCACACCAGGGAAAGTTCCCTTTACCTAAGATGGCAGGAGAATAAATCATCATTGACTACACTGACATGATTGACAAAGTAAGAGGGTTCAGGTACTTACTAGTTGTGGTAGATGCATACACAGGTTGGCCAGAAGCTGTGCCATGCAGGAGAGAGGATGCAGACTCAGTGATCAAATTCCTAGTCACACATTACATTCCACTACATGGGTTTCCTAGGAAAGTGAGGTCAGACAATGGCAGCCATTCCAAGAACCATGACCTACGCACAGTAGAACAGTCCTTAGGACTAAGACACAGTTTTGGAGCAGTCTACCATCCACAGTCACAGGGAAAGGTAGAAAGAATGAACCAGAACATCAAACAGAAACTCAGCAAAGCATGTGAGGAGACAGGCATGAACTGGCTGGAGGCCTTGCCTCTAGCCCTCATGTCAATCAGAAGCTCCAACAGAGGGACAGGTTTACATTAACAGAGGGACAGGTTTCTCCCCATTTGAGCTGACACATGGCCACCAATTCCCGGGCCCAGGAGCCTTGAGCGTAGGAAAGGAAGTAGAGGTCATGTGTTCAAAACCATACTACCGGCAACTTAGGGGCTTGGTATCAGGTTTCTCCACACAGGTTACGGACGCCAAAGGGGGACCCGAGAAGCACGAGGCCAACACAGCAGAGTTCGTCTGGCTGAAAGTCATCAGGCCTAAGTGGCTCAACCCCAGGTTTTCCGGCCCCTACCGAGTGACCCAGAGGACATACCATGCCGTCCACCTAGAAGGAAAGGGGGACAACTGGTACCACTGGAGCTAGTGTGCGGTCGAGAAAACACCTGCGAGGACCCTAGACGACATCAGGACAGACCTGGCCCTCGTCAAGGCATTCGACCCGGGAGGCATCATCAGCGGGCCGGAGAAGGAGGATCGGGAGGACATCTATCCAGCAGTCGACCCGGGAGGCATCATCATCGGGCCGGAGAAGGAGGATCGGGAAGACATCTATCCAGCATCGACCCGGAAGCCGCCATCAGCGAGCCGGAGGAGAAGGAAGACATCTCTCTAGCAGGCAGCCCAGAAGCCGCTGTCAGCGGATCGGGGGGACAAAAACACGGCAAGCCAGGACGGCACAGGGGACTCCACTCTCCGCGGAAACAGGTTGATATAGCCGATGTGGAGTTTGTTCTAAGATCCAATTTTTTGGAGGAACTTTGTTCTAATATCCCATTTTTTGGAGGAACTTTGTTCTAATATCCCATTTTTTTTTTGAGGAACTTTGTTTCAATATCCCATGTTTTGGAGGAACTTGGTTTCAATATCCCATTTTTTGAGGAACTTTTGTTTCAATATCCCATTTTCTGAGGAACCTTTTATTAACCCATTTTTTGAGGGACCTTTTATTAACCCATATTTAAGGGATATTTTACGTTTGGATGACCTCATGTAAGGCTGACACAGAGACCAGAAAATGTCAGAGAATAATAAAAAAAAAGTCTGAAGGAGCCCTGAATTTCCTGATAACCTGTTGGTCGCTACTACTATTGGGAATAGTAGTCTATTTGTCCGCCCTACTGTATGTACATTGTAACCCTTAAAAAAGTCAAGGTTGAATGACCCCTTGGTCCACAGCACTCTTGATAACTTGGGTTTTAATACCATACGTTAGCATAGACGTTTTTTACTGACACTAGAAGAGTTGGAGCTAACAGCATAACCATGTACAGATGTAGCACTCCAGATCAGACTCAAATGGGTGTGTCCCAGTCAAAAGCCCAGCGGATGCCAGTGGCTGGGGGTGTTGTCAAATTGCTAGAGGGCGTTGCCCAATTTCCTCATTTGTTCAATTACAGGATTTAACCATGAGATGGCGCTTCATTCACAAAATACACAATGGGCGTTGTAGAAACATCAATATTTTAGATCAAATAAAGTATATAGTTTGCTTTATGCAGTATATTTCTTGTAATATTGTACAGTAGATTGAAGTAAATCACCTTATACATTAAGATAAGATAAGATGGACCTTTATTAATCCCATGGGGAAATTCAGTAGTTCAAACAGCAACAGGGTGAGAGTGAAAAACAGGACAGCACAGATTCACACAGATTAATAAAATCAAAAATAAGATGAGCGATACAAATAATAATAATGAGAAACTATGAAATAAGAAATGAATAAAACTAAAATGTAATTATCATATCATATATTATAATGTATTGTATTATTAAGTAATATCATACATTAACCCCATTATAGCAGATGCCTCATTAAATGGATGAACACATGTATGCATCAATAATTACAACAGAGTATTTCTAAATACAAGTTGTAAAAATACTTATATGTATTTAATATTAACCCTTTGGAGTCGACCGTCACGCCGGCGTGATCAGATCACATGACCTGTTCAAGCCGGTGCCGCATAAAAACAACAGTCCGGACAACATTGCCGTGTGTTTCTGTCGAAAGTACTGTCTTGAAACTATATCCCAGTCTTTGTTTCATGCAAAAAGACCCAGTAAACACGGAGATACGATGATATAAAGTTAATACAGATATATTTCAGAAGTATGAATAATGGAAGCACATATTTTAATATCTTCGCCGTATTTTATCATTTTACGAAACGGAAAATACTGGAAACTGTAGATCCTGCTCAACAGGATGTATATGTGTATTTCTGTCGAAAGTACTGGCTTGAAACTATATGCCAGTCTTTGTTTCATGCAAAAATACCCAATAAACACGGACATACGATGATATAAAGTTAATACAGATATAGTTCAGAAGTATGAATAATGGAAGCACATATTTTAATATCTTCGCCGTATTTTATCATTTTACGAAACGGAAAATACTGGAAACTGTAGATTCTGCTCAACAGGATGTTTACCAGGGAGGGGGTGAGGTAATCAGTTAAACGGAGTGATACGAAACGAGACGAAAAGAGACGAAGAGGGACGGCGGGAACCGAAGAGAGACGGCGGGAAATGGAGAGAGACGAAGATATACGAAGACAGGCGGCGGGAGACGAAGAGAGGCTGCGGGAGACTGCGATTGAAGTAAAGTGACAGACAAACATTGAGAATTTAGATATAGTTCGATAGATTTAGAGTTTTGAAGACTCAACTATGATGAAGAGAACTCTGAACGTGAGTCAAGCTTTAAGCTTGTTTTTTGACATGGAGGAGGAGGAATCTGTGATGTTGCCCTCTGTGTCGTAGTTGACAGAAACCGCTTTGAAGCGTGGCACAGATAAAGACAGAACAAACTGATTTTTGTACATAATGTGTATATATTTGTATTATATTTATAATAACACTTTTGCCTTATCAGAATGAAATCCCATGCTACCTCAATCAAACTTTCACATTATCATAGTCACATCCCATGTATATATTTCCAGCTTTTAAATGGTTTCGTTGTGTATGTTTGTGTTATGAAAAATAAAATCATTTTCAAAATCTGTTTTTACGTTTTTTTTGTGATTTTGGGTCCAAAATGTTCATATAGTAGAAGATCACTGCTCTAAACAAAGTCAAAAATCCTACGAAACGAAATAAATATAATTAATTATGATGAATACGTTAAGTCTTGTTCATTGTTTTTCACTTTTATTAAATGTTTGATATTTCCGGTGGAAATGGTGGACTATCGGACATTCAAAATGCAGCATATTTCCCCCAAGTGTCTGTCAAAATGCATTTTACGTTTCTAACTTGCAATATCATTATTTCCGCTCTCTTCAGAAGAGCGATCTCCCTGTGTCTCTCTGTGTGTGGGGGATCACAGGAGGGGGGGGGGGGGGGGGAGAGCTGTGGAATGTGACACACATTCCGATGGCCAATTAGTTTTAAACAAAGGGTCCCCAACATACATAGGACACATGGGGGGTAGGCCTACTGAGACAACGAAATGCAGTTTAGCTTCTAACCAGGTGCAACAAGCAGTAAAGTGAAAAGTAATGTTCACAATCTACAGAATAAAATATATAATGAATTGAATGATGAATAAACAGTGAGGGGTATGAATACACTAGATATCAGCCTGTGAGCAGTATGAAAAGTGTGTTAATCGTTAATGTCAGATATGTACTAAGTAAATAGCCTATATTAATTTCATGATGGATTAAACCACATTTATTTCGTTAAAAATAAACAAAATGATTAAATGTAGGTTGAATTGCCCTAATGTGGAACATTTTTGCATTTCAGACTTCGGGAATATATTGCGACATGAAGCCGATACAATAAATCAAAATCCAGTAACATTCTGAAATCCCCAGGATGTGTCCTAATCAAACCAAAAGAGAACATGCAGATATTAAACTCATAAAAGAAATGGTAGACATATTAGTACTCTTAGTGCCAAGTTGTCTCAGACAATCTGTTTTCCTAATGTGGGACAGTTCTGTGCAAAATGTGGGACACTGAAAGGTCTATATTAAAAAGCCTCAGTCACCTTCATTCATGTAATAAAAAAATCT
The DNA here is from genome assembly GCF_902827115.2 of Pseudochaenichthys georgianus. NCBI lineage: Eukaryota > Metazoa > Chordata > Actinopteri > Perciformes > Channichthyidae > Pseudochaenichthys > Pseudochaenichthys georgianus. The sequence goes on along the minus strand of NC_047519.1, from coordinate 17,476,102 downwards.
CAGGCCAGTAACACTCAAAGCTACAGTAAATGTGCAATACCATGCTATGTTACTATTTATAATGTTATTCTTGTTACAACAGAAGATGTTTTTATTTAAATTGAAGTTAAATGCATCAATCTGGTGCACTGAGGGCAAAATTAGTAGATTTGTGGATACAGCTCTCAACACTCATATGAAACAGAACTGTTCTTACAATGTGTGTTGGAAGGTATTAAATTACTATGCATATTTTATTGTGTAAACACACAGCTGATCACCTGAGAGCTGCCGTTTCATTCAGAGCGTTTAAAAAAAAACGACGGTCTGATCTCAACAACTCAATGTGTGATTATTATAGCAGTAATATTAGACACTAATAATACAGTACACTATTAACACTGTACATATTATTGTTTGCCCGTGGGATTAGGGTGATCGGTAGTGAGAGCCGCTGCATTTTCCTCCGGTCGGATGTGATATAAAAACAAAGCGATTATTGTTGTTGTTGTAAACTCACGTGGATTAAATGTAGTGCATTCATTTCAACTCGCGAACATATGATACATTAAATGAATGCGAGGATGACGATCGAACATCGTTTGTTTGACCCTGGATGCATTTCCTGATCTAAAAACATAGCGATGGTTTTGTACTTACGCCAACGTGAATTAAACATTATTTTGTTAAATAAAAACATGGTGATGTTTAGTAAATGATTACATGTCTCTTACTTAAGCACAGAATATGATCCTATCCGTGACATATATGGATCTTAACAAATATCCGCTATATCAGATACCTGTAGATCAGCTGTTTATTTCACATGAGTTTCAGTGTGGCAGCTTTTCACGGCTCCCCCTGGTGGATCCATGATCCATTGCAGCTGGTTTCATTATAATTAAATGTATTTATCAAGGGGGCGTTTAAAGTCCTGCAGGGGGGTTTTCCTTATCAGCAGGCGCCCACCCCGTGCCGATCACGGACCCGCACGGGTAGGCGTCTGAAACGAAGCGCTACATCTGTATGAGAACTGGAAATGTTTCACAGGCTTAGTCCTGTTTTCTACTGTGACTGTTGCCATTATTTTAATCTTATGTGATTCCATTGACCACCCAGACTCCACTCCCCCGCCAGATGAGTCCGTAACTAGGGTCAAACGGGCCAAATATGAGGTAGTAGTTACCACCATGTCTCCTAAACAAATCTTCTTTTTACAAGAAGGTAGTAATGGAATAATACAAATCGACCTGTGCAAAATTGCCCCCTGCGGAAACCTCGCCAGGACCTATTCCAACCTAGCCAAATACATCTGCTTAGCCCCAGCGGCATGTAATAGAACCATCCAAGACAAGGTCAAAAGCAGTCCTTACGTTTACCAAAGCAGTACAGTTAGAATCAAAGGCGATCCTCATGTGTTCGTTAAATACACCTACGGTTGCTCCTGCGAGTCCTGGGCCGGTGTCATAGTAAATTCGGGTCCTGATGACTGGGGATACATGCCACCTTACCGATCGGCGGAAATTGTTAAATCCCTCAAATATAGAATGAAAGTGGTTAGGAGAAACACAGGCGTTCCGTGCTCCGGCAGGTTTTGTAATCCGGTACTCATAACGCTAAAGAATGACGTGCTCTCCGACGCTGGACTTTATGTCCTCGCAGTACATGCAGGAAGGGGTTCGCCACAAGGCCTCTTCGAAATTAAAGTTAAACCAAAGGTAAAGCAAAACCTTCCTCAGGCAGGACCTAAGGTTAAATACCTGTCTAAAATCACATGCACAGATAAATGTACGGGGGATTATAGCCAACTTCAACCTCTAGACGTCATCCAAATGGCCACAGGATACACAGATGACAATTTATGGTTAAAATGGGTTG